>NC_090731.1:33476390-33481390 GCF_036898095.1 Palaemon carinicauda | reverse complement strand
TTTGAAAAAGGTGGCGAAATGACCGCCATTACTAACAGCCCCCCATTTTAGCAGAGATTTTGTCCTAAAACAGGACAAGAACTCTGCAAGCAAGGTCTGAAGCCACTAGCCTTAATGATTCCTCCCTCAGTGAGTCTCACCACGATGATGGATAAATATCTAAGCTGCAACTAGGGTCACCATTTTACGTTATTTTGACAGTAAATTAACTTTAAGTGCCACATAAAAATAAGTATGCTGGCTGTGAGGCAGCAACTGAAAAAATAAAAAATGCAAAATTGAAAATTAAAATGTAAAAGATGGTTAAAGTTAAGTGACCTAGTGCAGTGGTAGGCATAAAATTAAAAAAAAATTGGCATATATGCAAAAAAAGGATAAAATAAATACATGAAAATGAATTAAATACAAATAATAATGCCAAGATTGGTCCTCAAGTTTATCTACTTGGGGAGACACCAAGGCCAATTAAAATTTTTCCATACAACCTAAATTAACCTACTGACTATGGCTACGCTATGGTCATGACACTGTGCATTGGGCACTAATGCCGGGAAAACACATCTCTCTCACCTGAGTTCTTTAGGCGCTTGACCTTCCAGTTGTAGTTCTGGAGGTCTATGCCCCACCTCATGAGCCCCTTATTCCCATTACGTAGCTCAGTCAAGTAGGTTAGAGGATTACGGTCCTTTAGGAATGTCAGTGGGAACTTTTGGTCCGCACAATATGTTACGGGCCACTGGTTCGAGTCCGGCCTTGCTTAAGGGACTCAAGGGCCATAACAAAACAAATAACAATGGTAGGTCGCCAGTCAGCAATAATACAATGAATACTGACAAATATATGTATTTACAATAACATTTAAATAAAAGTTAATAAAAGAAAAGGGGAGCACAACAGCTAATTATTTATATTGTAATTTATGCCACGAGGAGTTTGGGGGGGACCGTGGAGGAAACTCCAGCACAGCAATCACGTTCCCTGGAAGGGGGAAATACACAATGGCTGTAAAGAAATGCCTCTCGAGAAAGAACTATCACCAAATAGTAATTGGACAGGAGCCTAACTCGAAAACCAGGTTCACGACAATGGGTGAGCATAGGCTGTCCGGTTGTAATGCGTCCAAACAAGTAACGATATATTTGACAACTGTGCTACACATTAAAAATTGGAATCACAACTATAGGTGACCCTCTATGCTAGACAAAATAAACTGGAATCACAACTATACAGTAGGTGACCCTCTAGGCTAGTCAGGAAAAAATGAGATCACAACTATGGGTGACACTATGCTGGACGAAATAGAATGGATTCACAATTATGGGTGAACCTTTATACTAGTCATAAAAGAAATGGAATCACCACAATGGGGGAATCTCTATGCTAGTACAAAAAAAAATGTAATCACAACAATGGGTGAATCTATATGCTAGTCTTTAAAAAATTGGAATCACAACAATGGGTGAATCTCTATGCTAGTCATATAGAAATGGAATCAAAACAATGAATGACCCTCTATGCTAGACATAAATAAATGGAATCACAACAATGAATGACCCTCTGTGCTAGTCTTAAGGAAAAAAATGGAATCTACACGATGTGTGACCCTCCTATGCTAGTCTTAAGGAAAAAAAAATGGAATCTCCACGATGTGTGACCCTCCTGTGCCAGTCATAAGGAAAAAAATGGAATCTCCACGATGTGTGACCTTCCTATGCTAGACTTAAGGAAAAATATGGAATCTCCACGATGTGTGACCCTCCTATGCTAGTCTTAAGGAAAAATATGGAATCTCCACGATGTGTGACCCTCCTATGCTAGTCTTAAGGAAAAAAAATGGAATCTCCACGATGTGTGACCCTCCTATGCTAGTCTTAAGGGAAAAAAATGGAATCTCCACGATGTGTGACCCTCCTATGCTAGTCTTAAGGGAAAAAAAAGGAATCTCCACGATGTGTGACCCTCCTATGCTAGACTTAAGGAAAAAAAATGGAATCTCCACGATGTGTGACCCTCCTATGCTAGTCTTATGGAAAAAAAATGGAATCTCCACGACGTGTGACCCTCCTATGCTAGTCTTAAGGAAAAAAAAAATGGAATCTCCACGATGTGTGACCCTCCTATGCTAGTCTGAAGGAAAAAAATGGAATCTCCACGATGTGTGACCCTCCTATGCTAGTCTTAAGGAAAAAAAATGGAATCTCCACGATGTGTGACCCTCCTATGCTAGTCTTAAGGAAAAAAATGGAATCTCCACGATGTGTGACCCTCCTATGCTAGTCTTAAGGAAAAAAATGGAATCTCCACGATGTGTGACCCTCCTATGCTTGTCTTAAGGGAAAAATGGAATCTCCACGATGTGTGACCCTCCTATGCTAGTCCTAAGGAAAAAAAATGGAATCTCCACGATGTGTGACCCTCCTATGCTAGTCTTAAGGAAAAAAATGGAATCTCCATGATGTGTGACCCTCCTATGCTAGTCTTAAGGAAAAAAATGGAATCTCCACGATGTGTGACCCTCCTATGCTAGTCTTAAGAAAAAAAACTGGAATTGTAAAAATGTGTGGGTGCGTTCTTGCAACACCACCACTTGCAACTCTGTGACTTTAAAGCAAAGTTTGTATTCATACTCAAAGTATAACAAATTAAATAAACAAACAATGTCACGAAGATTGCTAAATGCTTCGTTAAGAACATCAACCCCTTTACATACTTTCCCTTCAATAAAACAAAATGAGTTTAAAAAATTACACCTCCAAATATTTTATCTAAATGATCCTATACCCTGACTGAAAAAATTAAATTGAATGTGATATCATAAATCCTTTATCTTTAGGTTAACAATATTACACAATCTTACGAAAATTATCCCTTTCAAAAATGTACATAAGAATAATACCCCACGGAAGTAACAAAATGAAATTGCATACCCTTACTGTGAAAAGGAAAAATTGAAATAAAGAATGCCACGTGTGCTTACGGTTACCAACACAGGAAATTAACACGTGTTTTAGTCTACCACGGTTTCTTCCTAAAATTTCGTAAATTTCAATTCACTTAGTTTTAACACGAAATTAAACAATCACTCACTGCACAATATATATGAATGAAAAATTTATCCCCATCAATAATGTACATGGAAATGATATCCCACGAAAGTAATAAAATTAAATTACAAACCCTTACTATCAAAAGAAAAAAAATCGAAATAAGGAACGCCACGTGGTCTTACCGTTACTCTACAGCAGGGGTTCTCAACCTTCTTGGCCCATGCACCCCTTTCACCATTCGCAATGATGTCATTCCCCCCCCCCCCAACTTCCCGTCTTTTCCAAATTTGTCTGTCTCAAAAGGTGCACTGTATATATTATGCAAATATTACTAAAAATCCTTTTATTTTATTTTTTTCAAACTGAATTATATATTTACAGCTTTACATGGATTACTTTTACAATGGAGTACTACAAATTATATGCAAATTGAAAATATCGATGGATATATAAAACTTGAATGAAAGTAAAATAGTTTTTTTTTTTTAATTTATAAGAACTACTTAACAGGTCAAACTGAAGCTGATGCAACAAACAAAAAGTTCAATAGGGTAACAAGATATTATAAATCTGTAATTACTTTTATTCAGAAGATTACATTTCATCGATTGACGAACCTGGGATTGATTTTTCTTAGCCAATTCTGGGATACGCGGATGAGTGCTTGAAAGGGCACAACGCAGGTAATTTTCTACCTCCAATCTACTGCGCTGCTTCGTTTTAATTTGTAACAGAGTTGAAAAGCCTGACTCACAAAGATATGTCGATACAAATGGAAGCAATACACGGATAGCCATTTACGCCACTCTTTGGTAGGAATCGCACATCAGAGGCCAAAATTCTGTTATTGATTTCTCATCGAACATATCTCTTACACCTGAATCACTTTTTAGCTCCAAAAACTCATCTTCATAATCATCAGGAACTTTTTCAACCGACAGTTTGAATGGATTTCTGACTAAATCCAACTCATCATCACTAAGTTCGTGAAAATATCGTCTGAATTCATTTTCCAGTGCTGTCAAATGCTACAAAATTTAATTTTTTGCAAATTGGGGAAGCGGCTTGTCTTCACCACAAACATAAAAAATGGATGACAGTTTCTCAAACATTGCTACATTTTCTGCATTTACCCTTTTCTTCTAATTTTCAGGCTTGCTCATGAAAGCTTCCAACGCATCTACGAATTCTATAATGTCTGCATTCCTTCCTTGCATCTGAAGATACAGTTTATTCAGTTGCTCAGTTATATCAACCAAATAGGCAAGACGCATGATCCTTTCCTCATCACTCAGCCAGGCAGGAAATTCTGTTTTACCCTGCACTTCAAAAAACAATTTGAGCTCATCTCTAAACTCAAATACTCGCCCAGTTACATTTCCTCTTGACAGCCAACGAACATGTGTGAAAAAGAAGCGAATGATAGGTTGCATCCATATCAATACATAACTGCTTGAAAAGTCGTGAGTTTAGAGCCCCTCCTTTGACGAAATTTACATTTTTAATTGTTTGATCCAAAACCTTCTCTAACAGAGCAGGAAGTGTTTTTGAGGCTAGTGTCTGACGATGGCTCATGCAATGAATGCCTTTCACTTTTGGAGCTCGCTTTTTCACACATACTTGGAATTCAGATTTTGCCCCTAACATAGCTGGTGCTCCATCTGTACAACACCCACTGTGATATTATCCCACGAAAGATTTTCTGATTCAAAAAAAGATGAAACCGTCTCCAAAATATCAGAGGCCTTAGTAGTTAGTTCAAGAGGAGAACAAAAGAGAACTCTTTAAATGAACCTGAGTGAACATACCTTGCAAACACCATCAACTGGGAACATGATGCCACATCAGTTGATTCATCAAGTTGAATTGAAAATAAGCTAAATGCTGAAGACTTTATCTCCTGCACAACTTGATCCTTGATATTAGCTTCTCAGTTATTTATAGTCCAGGAGT
>NC_090731.1:33461390-33463890 GCF_036898095.1 Palaemon carinicauda | reverse complement strand
AATATCAACACAACATCGTGTTCAAATAGAAATAAATTTCTACCTCATACTTGGGATCCAACGCTAGCCCCTTCTAATGAAAGGCCAGGTCGAAACCAACCATGCCACGAGAGCCCATAAAAGGAAATCCGAACCTGACGCTAATCTAGCTGTCCAAGGATTTACCTGGCAAGACATCAGTCTCTTACCAGCGAGTTTTTACCCGATTTCCCCGGGCCACCACGTGACACAATTGGTAGTAATTCATTCAAATTACCCCTAATGAGTCAATATGGATAAATATCAACACAACATCGTGTTCAAATAGAAATAAATTTCTACCTCATACTTGGGATCGAACGCTAGCCCCCTTCTAATGAAAGGCCAGGTCGAAACCAACCATGCCACGAGAGCCCATAAAAGGAAATCCGAACCTGACGCTAATCTAGC
Organism: Palaemon carinicauda; assembly: GCF_036898095.1. Taxonomy (NCBI): domain Eukaryota; kingdom Metazoa; phylum Arthropoda; class Malacostraca; order Decapoda; family Palaemonidae; genus Palaemon; species Palaemon carinicauda. Next base: position 33,463,461 of record NC_090731.1, on the reverse strand, counting down.
TGTCCGAGGATTTACCTGGCGAGACTCAGTCTCTTACCAGCGAGTTTTACCCGATTTCCCCGGGCCACCACGTGACACAATTGGTAGTAATTCATTCAAATTACCCCTAATGAGTCAATATGGATAAATATCAACACAACATCGTGTTCAAATAGAAATAAATTTCTACCTCATACTTGGGATCCAACGCTAGCCCCTTCTAATGAAAGGCCAGGTCGAAACCAACCATGCCACGAGAGCCCATAAAAGGAAATCCGAACCTAACGCTAATCTAGCTGTCCGAGGATTTACCTGGCGAGACATCAGTCTCTTACCAGCGAGTTTTACCGATTTCCCCGGGCCACCACGTGACACAATTGGTAGTAATTCATTCAAATTACCCCTAATGAGTCAATATGGATAAATATCAACACAACATCGTGTTCAATAGAAATAAATTTCTACCTCATACTTGGGATCGAACGCTAGCCCCTTCTAATGAAAGGCCAGGTCGAAACCAACCATGCCACGAGAGCCCATAAAAGGAAATCCGAACCTGATGCTAATCTAGCTGTCCGAGGATTTACCTGGCGAGACATCAGTCTCTACCAGCGAGTTTACCCGATTTCCCCGGGCCACCACGTGACACAATTGGTAGTAATTCATTCAAATTACCCCTAATGAGTCAATATGGATAAATATCAACACAACATCGTGTTCAAATAGAAATAAATTTCTACCTCATACTTGGGATCGAACGCTAGCCCCTTCTGATGAAAGGCCAGGTCGAAACCAACCATGCCACGAGAGCCATAAAAGGAAATCCGAACCTGACGCTAATCTAGCTGTCCGAGGATTTACCTGGCGAGACATCAGTCTCTTACCAGCGAGTTTTACCCGATTTCCCCCGGGCCACCACGTGACACAATTGGTAGTAATTCATTCAAATTACCCCTAATGAGTCAATATGGATAAATATCAACACAACATCGTGTTCAAATAGAAATAAATTTCTACCTCATACTTGGGATCGAACGCCAGGTTCGGATTTCCTTTTATGGGCTCTCGTGGCATGGTTGGTTTCGACCTGGCCTTTCATTAGAAGGGGCTAGCGTTCGATCCCAAGTATGAGGTAGAAATTTATTTCTATTTGAACACGATGTTGTGTTGATATTTATCCATATTGACTCATTAGGGGTAATTTGAATGAATTACTACCAATTGTGTCACGTGGTGGCCCGGGGAAATCGGGTAAAACTCGCTGTAAGAGACTGAAGTCTCGCCAGGTAAATCCTCGGACAGCTAGATTAGCGTCAGGTTCGGATTTCCTTTTATGGGCTCTCGTGGCATGGTTGGTTTCGACCTGGCCTTTCATTAGAAGGGGCTAGCGTTCGATCCCAAATATGAGGTAGAAATTTATTTCTATTTGAACACGATGTTGTGTTGATATTTATCCATATTGACTCATTAGGGGTAATTTGAATGAATTACTACCAATTGTGTCACGTGGTGGCCCGGGGAAATCGGGTAAAACTCGCTGGTAAGAGACTGATGTCTCGCCAGGTAAATCCTCGGACAGCTAGATTAGCATCAGGTACGAATTTCCTTTTATGGGCTCTCGTGGCATGGTTGGTTTCGACCTGGCCTTTCATTAGAAGGGGCTAGCGTTCGATCCCAAGTATGAGGTAGAAATTTATTTCTATTTGAACACGATGTTGTGTTGATATTTATCCATATTGACTCATTAGGGGTAATTTGAATGAATTACTACCAATTGTGTCACGTGGTGGCCCGGGGAAATCGGGTAAAACTCGCTGGTAAGAGACTGATGTCTCGCCAGGTAAATCCTCGGACAGCTAGATTAGCGTCAGGTTCGGATTTCCTTTTATTGGCTCTCGTGGCATGGTTGGTTTTGACCTGGCCTTTCATTAGAAGGGGCTAGCGTTCGATCCCAAGTATGAGGTAGAAATTTATTTCTATTTGAACACGATGTTGTGTTGATATTTATCCATATTGACTCATTAGGGGTAATTTGAATGAATTACTACCAATTGTGTCACGTGGTGGCCCGGGGAAATCGGGTAAAACTCGC
>NC_090731.1:33456390-33458890 GCF_036898095.1 Palaemon carinicauda | reverse complement strand
CTGTCGGGAATTCATACTTTTCAACATTTCACCCAAATGATCCACAAAATTAAAACTAACTTGCGTGTGCTGTACTTCGCCTAACCCATCTATTACGAATTTTCTTTTTGGAGTCATTGACGATATTACCGTCTTCATTAAAATTGGAACATGCTAATAAAAGGATATAATCTGAAAGAAATAAGATTTCTGATTGAACAGAAAGTCTCATTTTAGTATCCCACAATGCATTATTGCAATATACTTATCATAATCTGAATAACTACGAACCTTCTATTTCATCCAGCAGAGATGACCCAGTCCCTGTTCGCTATATTTAGAAGAATCTCTTGTTTACATCGAAGTTCGCGTTCCATTGTTCACCGAAAACTATAAACTGTTCATTAGCCAAACAACCATTGTGACCTGCTTGGTAAAACTAATCGCCCTCCTAAAATCAGAATTTGTGTCGACAATTACCCAAGTCTGGTATACATTGTTCTGACAATACTATACAGGATTCAGTTGGCTTCCATGATGTTGTTTTGTGTTTTTTCCAGAATCATCTCCAAAGATTATACTTGAGTTTCTCTGAAAAGTCCTTAGGAAGTTTTGCTCTTGTGTTTATATGAAACATGTTTTTTTATGCCTAATATCAGTATCATAGTTGATATGAAAATAGTCAGTGCTACTTAATGTTTCCTTCTGCTATGCTGTTTACCCTTGAGGAAGCTCTAGGGCCACGGAACAAAACTTCATTATGTAACTCAGCGATTCCAGACGCAATGTTAATGCATTTCTCAGTACCGCTAAACATACAACGGCTACTTATTTAGTAATCTGTTATTCGTTTATTCATTATTTATAATTTCTTGTCATGTTTAATTCAATACAAACCTGAAGAAGTCTCTACTCTCCCAGATTCTCTCACCACCACTGGGGATTCCTTCTGGCTATATCCCTAGATAAACGAGGCACCTCCAAATTCATCAGGGAAATCCCCCAATACTAGGGGTTATCCCTAGAGTGGAATCTTTGGTACCAACCAGTCAACACGAAAAAATAGGCCAGGACAAAAGCTGAAGTATTCGGTTCTAACAAGGAGAAATATTATTCGGACTTCGCTAAAAGGACAGTGTTAATTATGACTGTTATCTAGTTGAAAAGGAATGCTCGTCTCGCCAAGGACTAGGATATGAGAGTGAGAAAAGGGTAAAGGAAAGGGTTAAAATAGAAAATAAAGGGAATTGGTCTTTTATGAATTGGAAAATGTTATTAGAATGAAGACAGCCTGGATTGAAGATTACGGATTAGACAAAAACAAAAGACAAAAGGTCTTCTCTCTCTCTCTCTCTCTCTCTCTCTCTCTCTCTCTCTCTCTCTCTCTCTCTCTCTCTCTCCTCTCTCTCTCTCTTTTATCCACGTAACGAACAGAAACACAATTCAAGACTGAAGAATTTTATCCATTATTTTGAAGAACTATATATCAAATCCAAATTACATTACATCGCATATTTCAAATGAATATTATAATATAACCTAAATGAAAGATTTTAATAGCTTCAAAATTACAATGATCCGCAAGTTAGGGGAAAATATAACTCCATGTACAGACTTCCAAATGACATTATCCTCTTTCAATATTATCACGAATAAGCAGGATACGTATCTATAGAGTATTTTGATTTTGAAAATAAGTTTCTTGACAACAATATGACGGCAAGAGCCTTCCGATGTCACTGGATCATACTTAAAGAACAATCTTTTTGTTCTGTTCTCTGTTCTCTTGGCAATTTCCCCCGACTACGATTGAAAGTACTACAATAATTATATCTATAGAAATTATTGAAATTATCAAAATCATTATTATTAAAAAGTACAAAATTATCAATATAATAATTATCAAAAACATTTGAATTATTATTATCAAATAAATTATTAGAATTATTGCTATTATCGATATCATTAAAACCAGTATCCTTATTACTGAGATTATTAGAATAATTATTATTATCATTAGAATTATTAAGAGGGTCAATAGTGCAAGCTGATATTGTATGTCACATATAACCGGGACAAATCATTGGAAGTTATTATCATTATAATTATTATTATTATTATTATTATTACTATTATTATTATTATTATTACTCGCTAAGCTACAACCCTAGTTGGAAAAGCACGATGATATTAGCCGAGGGGCTCTAGCAGGGAAAATAGCCAAGTGAAAACTAATACTGAAAAAAAAAAATTTCTTAAACTATAAAAAACTAACAAAACAAGAGGAAGAGATATAAGATAGAATAGTGTGGCCAAGTGTACCTTCAAGCAAGAGAACTCAACCTAAGACAGTGGAGGACCACAGTACAGACGCTATGGCACTGCCAAAGACTAGAGAACAATGGTTTATTTTTGGAGTGTCCTTCTCCTAGAGGAGCTGCCTATCATGGCTAAAGTGTCTCTGCTACCCCTATCAAGAGAAATTGGCCATTGACCAACTACAGTGCAGTAGTTAACCCCT
>NC_090731.1:33448890-33451390 GCF_036898095.1 Palaemon carinicauda | reverse complement strand
CTTTTCGATCTCGTGAGATTAAAGCTCTGTTGATGGACCTTGATGCTTATGGAGGTGTAGACCCAATGGTATTTTTCCTTTGTTTTTTTTAAAGACAGCAGATTTCTTAGCTCCAAAGTTATCTGTTATTTTGCGCAAGTTAGCAAGAAGAGGAGCTTTTAGCACTTGTTGGAGAATTGGTAATGTTACTCCTCTATGTAAATGTGTTTGTGGTAGCTCAAGTCCCACTGATTACCGCCCAATTTCCATAACTCCCATATTATCTCAAGTTTTTGAACGTCTTCTGGCAAAACGTCTTAATAGGTTTGCTGAAGGTAATCATCTATTCCCTAGTTTGCAATTTGGTTTTCGTAAAGGGCTTGGAGCATGTGATGCCCTTCTTACAATCTCCAATTAGTGCATGGTGCAAATTATGGGGTATGAAGTTGAATCCTAACAAAACTCAAAGTATGATTGTAAGTAGGTCAAGGATGGTGGCTCCTCAACATCCGGATCTCAGTATTGATAATGTTTCTTTAAATTTGTATGACTCTTTCAAATTTTAGGTGTGATTCTCGACAGCAAATTTACTTTGAGAAACATATAAGGTCTGTGTCTTCTTCAATTGCACAAAAAATTGGCTTATTGAGAAAGTCTTTTAAGATATTCGGTGATCAATCTATTCTGAAGAAGTGTTTTAATTTCTTTTATTCTACCTTGTTTTGAGTATTGTTCTCCTGTCTGGTCTTCAGCTGCTGATTCTCATCTTAATTTGATGAACAGAAACTTACGGTCCTATTAAATTTCTTATTCCTGATCTAGATATTAATCTCTGGCACCGTCGTTCAATTAGTTCATTATGCATGTTGCATAAGATTTTTCATAACTCTGACCATCCTTTACTTTCAGATCTCCCTGGATAATTCTATCCTGTTCTTAATACTAGGCAGGCAGTTAATTCCAATAGCCAGGCCTTCTCCATCATAAGACTCAATACTTTGCAGTACTCTAGAAGTTTTATTCCAGCTGTTACCAGTTGTGGAATGATCTTCCTAATTGGGCTGTTGAATCAGTAAAACTTCAAAATTTCAAAGTTGGAGCAAATGCTTTTTTATTGACCAGGCGGACATGAGTCCTTTTATAGTTTATATATGACATAATTGTTTTTGAAGTTGTTAATAGTTTATATATGACATATCTCTTTTGACATTACATTTTTTAGAATGATTTATTGTTAATTTGTTCTCTTCAGTTATTTATTTCCTTATTTCCTTTCCTCACTGGGCTATTTTTCCATATTGGAGCCCTTGGGCTTATAGCATCTTGCTTTTCCAATTAGGGTTGTAGCTTAGATAGTAATAATAATAATAATACAACAACTACCGTTATCAATCGTGGCAGTAGAATTACACTATAACATCATTATCGTTGTTATCTTTATTTTTTCAAGGTTTAAAGGCCACTCATAATTGGTGGAGGCAAGGGACTGTGACATTGTTCAATCGAGCAGGACATTGCCCTAGAGACTGACCACATATACATTTCATCAGAGCCTAAGCCCCCTATCCACCCAAGCTAGACCAAGGAGGGCCAGGCAGTGGCTGTTGATGATTCAGCAGATAAACCTATAGGCTCCCCCATACCCCTATCTTTAGCTCACAAGGATGGGAGTTTGCAGGACCAAAGGAACTAACGAGTTTCAGTGGGACTCAAGCCCCAGTCTGGCGTTCATCAGCCAGGAACGTTACCACATAGGTAGTAGCAAGGACCCTTAATTCTGTGGCCATACATTTCCTGACGGGCGTCCCAGTCCTCCTCACTTTTGGCATCTACAGTAGGCTATATCAATGCGGCTCTCCTCAGAGAAAACTCTTGTACGGTTTGTGATGGGAAGATGTTTTAAGCAAATTGCCACACATGGTATTATTTTTATTATTATTACAGTATTATTATTATTATTATTATTATTATTATTATTATTATTATTATTATTATTATTATTATTATAACTAAGATACAATCCTAGTTGGAAAAGAATGATACTATAAGTTCAAGGACAACAAGAGACAAAGTAGCCCAGTGAGGAACGGAAATAAGGAAACAGATGGAATAGTATTCCTGAGTGTACCCTAACGCAAGAGAACTCGAACCCAAGACAGTGGGAAACCATGGTACAGAGACTATGGCATTACTAAAGACTATTATTGCTATTATTAGTGGTATTAGTGATAGTGGTAGTATTAGTTAAGCTACAGCATTAATTGGAAAAGCAGGATGCTATATGCCGGTCAGATAATTCGGTCTGATTCATTTCTCCTAACCAAGTAAGACTGCGCCCATGTTATTAACCCACATATTGTAATATTGAATCCTAATGGATCAGGATGGAAAGAAAAGGAGTGATTTTATGAAAGCAGGAGAGGAATGGGAAGTTAGGAAGGATAGAGATATGGAAGATTTCATATAATATTCTACTCTACACATATCTATAGCAGTTTTAATAATAGACAAATGTTCGTGT
>NC_090731.1:33446183-33448390 GCF_036898095.1 Palaemon carinicauda | reverse complement strand
CTAATCGTGTTATTAGTCCATGTCTATTTGTCGCAAGCCAAGTTACATAGTATGAAAATATTACCATATTTATTATAACGTAATTCAAATGGTTATAGATCGTTAACTAGATTGATTAAAAATTCTAAATTTAAAGATTGGACAATTCTCATATGATATAAATGATAAATTCTTAAAGAAATGAATAATAATCTAATATTGAATATCTCATGAAAAATGTCAACTCCCCCCCCCCTCTCTCTCTCTCTCTCTCTCTCTCTCTCTCTCTCTCTCTCTCTCTCTCCTCTCTCTTCTCTCTCTCTTTTTTCAGAAAAAAACTTACTAGATATATATACATCGCAAAGTAAAGGGAAAGAGCATATTTATCATTGTTTATATTTGCCTTAGTTTTGCAATATTAAAACGTGTAAAGTCTGTAAAGAAAACAGAGAATTAAATAAAAAAAAATCTCAATTCGTCGCCTTTTTACATTCTACCATCTTGGTACAGTTGTGTCGTACTTTCTCGAAAGTGCTTTGAAGATCATCCTATTTCTCCTATCAATGTAATGCTTTTCTTCTGAACCAGCCATACGTCTACCATTCCCTTAGCAGACGAACTTCTAAGCAATGTTAGCATCACTTACCTATCCCACCCCTCTCTCTCTCTCTCTCTCTCTCTCTCTCTCTCTCTCTCTCTCTCTCTCTCTCTCTCTCTCCACTGGCATTAAGATGTAGATACAAACTAAGCGTTAAAGAGAAACCAAATGTTGAGACGGTAGAGACCTCTAAGATCTTTTGTAATGAAAAGGAAGAAGTGGAGGTATAACGCTGTCAAAGTAGATCTAAAATAGAAAAAACAAAAACTATTTTCTTCTACAGCAAGTAAATAAAGGTTAGATGAATAAGGGAAAATATAAACTGATTTCTTAAAGGAAAAGTAAGAAGTGGAGGTAAGCGTTGTCAAAGTAAAATATAAGTTGGAAAAAACAAAGAATATTTTCTGTACCAAGTAAGTAAAGGTTAGATGAATAAGGTGAAAATATAAACTGATTTTCTAAATATGATTATTTTTATCATGTATAGGATATTGTAATAACTAAAAGGAATCAGAAAGAGGTTGAATGAAAGATAGTTAACTGGAAAACAACTTGAAAATAGAACAAACTTTTCGAAGCAAATTAAAAAGTTCTTCATTTTCTTTTTTGGCATCATCCTAACCTTTGTAAATTATAAAACATTATGAATTATATATCATAAATTACAAATTTAAAAAGATCAAACTGAACAAAGTTTCAAAGTCCACATATATAAAGATAAAAGCATAAAATGAAATTTCATAGAGTAAATGCGAAGCAAAATAATTGGAAAAATTAAAGGATATGTTTTATTATTTCAGACAGCAATACAGAAATATATTAATAACGTGGCATTGAATTCTAGACTCAAGAACTTCATTTTTCACGGTATCATTCGTGAATCAAAGAAAAAAATAATTCTGAATACTGCAAACAACACTAACCCCCCCTTTTTCTTTAATAATTTTCTTTATTATTCGGAGCGCCTTCATCGATACTAGCCAATAAATATGTAAATATATCATCATGGTGTTCATATTAATCCTTCATGTCATAAATATATTTCTCATGTCAATCAAATGAAGGAGAACCAAAAATTGATTTGCTTTTGTAATGATATAAAAAATAATGATTTTGCTTTATTAACTTTCTTTCAAACGATAATTAATCTAGAATTCTTTTTTCTCTTTGATTACAATTAAAAACTATTTTTTATTTTTAAGGAAATTTATCAATGTTTATATCTAACAGTAAAAATCTACTCCCGAACAGCTGTAACTGAATACGTTTCATAGGAAAAATAACTTGATACTTCAATCTAAAGCGAATCTCTTTTGAAAACATGAAAAGTAGATTAATTCACATTCAAATTTCTTACTGAATTGATATCAAGAGTGTTATCTATACAATTTTCTTCTAGTTTCAACAAATTCTCTGAAGATATGTCCATAGAAGGTATGGATAAATAAACATAGAAAGATAATTAAGAAACTAAAATAAATAGAAAAACTCGATGACTTCTCAAAGTCTATGGTAGAAGATTATAAACTTAAAAGCTCTCAGAGCCTAATTCTTAGGCTACCTGTACTAACGATATATATGCTGTTCTCACAAATTTTGGTTTCATTTTTGCATTTAGAATTAGGTCCCC
>NC_090731.1:33436183-33438683 GCF_036898095.1 Palaemon carinicauda | reverse complement strand
CGCTGGAGGGAAGGGGATCGGGTGATCTTGAGGAGTAGAGATGATGGGGCTTGCCTTAAAAGAAGGAGAAGAATGTTGCCCAGACCTCTCTGAAGCTTCTTCCAACTTCTGCACGTGCGCTGAATCTGCGTTTACGGGTGGAGATCGTGACGACAATGATCTGGAAGTACGCGCTCCAGAAGACTTGCCAGATTGCCTGTGTTGCGAAACCCGACGGGAATCGCGGACAAAATTGCGCCGGCGCTCGTGCGATGGAAAAATCGTTGGTTCGCGCGCTGGCGAGTGGGAGTGCGGTTGTAAGGGCAAGCGCTGGCGGCCGGGAGACCGATGGCGTAAGCGAGCGATGGCGCGTTGACGAGTGATGGCGCGTTTTGGCGAGCGATGGCTCGTTGGCGAGTGATGGCGCGTTGGCAAGCGATGGCGCGTTGGTGAGCGAGGGCGCATTGGCGAGCGAGGGCGCGTTGGCGAGCGAGGGCGCGTTGGCGAGCGAGGGCGCGTTGGCGAGCGAGGGCGCGTTGGCGAGCGAGGGCGCGTTGGCGAGCGAAGGCGCGTTGGCGAGCGAGGGCGCGTTGGCGAGCGAGGGCGCGTTGGCGAGCGATGGCGCGTAGTGACCGATTACGTACAGGAGAGTTAACGCGTGGGCTCGTAGGAGACCTACGACGATTTGAAGTATGGGAACGTTGGCGCGTTGAAAAACGGTTGCGCGCAGGCGAAGAATCGCACGGGCGCTTAGGAGATCGCTGGCGCGCAAGGAGAGCCCTGGGGTGCCTGTGAGAGCCCGTGCGCTAGCTTAGGCGCCTCCTGGGCGGCGTGCTGTGATGTGGAAGTGTGCTGGCGCATTGGCGAGCACGTGAGCGCTGGGACTGGAACCGCGCGTGGGCGCGCTTCGCACGAAACTCCAGAAGGGCGCTGGGAGTCCAGAAGAACCTGTGAGAGCCTGTGCGCTAGCGTAGGAACCTCTTGAACTGCGCGCGACGAGGCAGGAACCGGGGAGATCGTTGGCGCATAGTTGCGCGGCCAGAAGATATCAGCAAGGGCGCAGAACCAGAGAGATTGTCGGCGAGGAGGCGAAGGAATAATCTCCTTGCCTGCGCCCAGATCCGGAGATCATGGGTGGTTGGGCGAACGTTGGCGCGCATTACGCACATCAGGAAAGGGCGCGCAGATGTACGCTGGCAAGCAGGCGAACGTGGGAGTTCAGCGAAGAAATAATCTCCCTGCCTGCGCCCAGATCCGGAGATCATAGGAGCGAGGGCGAACGTTGGCGCGCATTGCGCCCATCAGAAAAGGGCGAGCAGATTTGCACTGGCGAGCAGGCGATCGTGGGTGTTCAGGAGACTGTTGGTGCACATGGCGCGTAGCCGCACAGAAGGTCTCAGAAGCGTTGGTGATCAGGAGATCTACGGCGAGACTCAGCTACAGGAGATCACTGGAGTGTTGATTCAGCAGAAGTCTGGTCCACAGCAGGAGAGCATTTGCAAACTACTGCGTGCGAGTGCGCAGGAGAACGGGGTTGCACAGGTAAAAACCTGGTACTAAAGGGACTTACTCACAATGTGAGATAAGCCCTTTGCCCTGAAGGGACCGGTGCCCGTTGGAAAACGGGGTGGAGTGGCGCCCACTGCGCATCTGCGTCCAAGAACGGAGATGGAAGACAAGAAGGTCTGGCAGGTGTCGGAGATCGCGAACGATCTGCCGAAAGGTATAGCGAAGCAGCTGCAACGGTCTGTTCTCGTCGAGGAGGATCCTCTGCGGCTGAAGATGAAGACGCCCACGGACAGGAGCACTATCATCAGTCCTCCGAAGAGGAGTCTCTGTTAGTGAACTCCCCCGAGGGGGAGAGACACTCGCAGGAGAGACCGTTGGACTCAGCTGCCCCCTCGAAGGATGTTCGGAGGGGGGAACTGAGCCTTCAGCAACATCAGCAACAACAGCAGGGAAGTCCTCTGAAGAGGAGTCTCTATGAGTGTCCTCTCTCGCGAACGAGAGAGGTGAACACTTCGTAGAAGAGACAAAAAGAAATGATGAAGGTGCCCCTTAGGGCCGTTGGATCCGCAAGCTAACCATAAAGAGCAACCCTCCGAAGGGGAGCTCCTGCAGCTGCTCAGCCCCTTGAGCGTAGCTGTAAGTGCGACCGCTCAGCACCAAGAGCATTATCGCACGAATTCCATGGTCTGGCCTTGCAACCGCTCAGCCCCTTGAGCATGGTTACAAAAGCAGTCACTCAGCACCAAGAGCATAACCGCCCGAGGACCAGGAAAAACCAACCAGAAATTATAAAGGTAAGAGAAGGTTGCCCCCCCCCCTGAAGGGGAAAAAACTCCTACCTGGGAAGGGAACCTCCCTCGGAAGGGAAGTTACCCACCCATGGAGGCGAACCTCCTGCGCGTTCTAAATGAACTAAGGAGCTGGGAGTTGTCACGGGAGAACTTCTAGGAGAAGGGAACACGCCCATGACGAAGTCCTAGAGAGGAGGCGGCAACAGCAGACTCCCCAGGCC
>NC_090731.1:33418683-33426183 GCF_036898095.1 Palaemon carinicauda | reverse complement strand
GGTCGATGACCTCCTGAGCCAAGCTAGTGGAAGCAAGTCTAACTTGTGGTTCCTCTCCAAGCAAAGCAGCATATGGGGTATTCTTGATCCCTGAATAGTATGATGAGTTCTTCTGGTTCTGAACAAAACGAAGGCCTAAGGACCAATCCTGTGAGGCAATCTTCAACTCTTCAATTGTTGAATAATACATATCTCTTAGCAAAAAGTATTCTTTTTACATTTATCATACTTTTGAAAGAGCTCATTCCTAAACTTAGTTTCAAAGTCCTTTGCCATTTTGAAGTCTATCAAAATACCAATTTTGAAAAATGTTTCATTCTGCAAGAAAATTAATCAGCACTATAAAATCACCTACGCATCCCAAGTCAGAATGAACCTACAAGGAACACACATCCCCAATTAGCTTACTGGTGGTTAGTGAATTACCTGCGCGTATGGTTAAAAGAAATCAGATTACCTGGTCATTTAGTTAAAAGATATCAAAGAAAGAGGCTTGAAACAACTCTGGCTAAAAATCATAAGAAAAGGACATATATGGAATTATATGAATAAGTTTAACAGATATACAGAAAGAAAGAAACCAACATCCGGCAAACATAAATGAATGTTAACATTATATATACTTAACAAACACATATAATTGTTGTTTGCAAAAAGAAAAAAAAATCCTGAATTATGCAGTTTGCCTGAATTCTATCAGGCAAAGCGTGTAATAAGAACTACCAAATTTCAGTCATTTCATGCAATGCCTGGAAATTTTAGTCAATTCGTGAAATCCCTTAGTGAATCAGTCATTTCACAGAATGTCTAAAATCCTTAGGCATTTCGCAAAATGCCTGGTTACACAGCTTGCCTATAACACACACACACAAACATACATACACACACCCAGACACACACACATACATATATATATATATATATATATATTATATATATATATATATATATATATATATATATATATATATATATATATATATATATATATATGCATATATATATATATATATATATATATATATATATATATATATATATATATATATATATATATATATATATATATATATATATATATATATATATATATATATATATATATATATATATATATAATCATATATGAATTCATATATGTATGAGTACTTGCGTCAAAAGTGATGCTGATATAATGATGATCAAAGTACACATTAAAGATGAAGCAAAAACATAATCTAAATAGTCTTAGTGAAGGAAAACAGATGAGGATGGGTAAAAGAAAAAAGCTAATTCTAAAGGAGAAATCCAAGAATGGAAAACACTCTTAGGAAATTCATCTTTGAATATGAGGAGCGATAGAAAGACCCGAGAGAAGAACGAATTCCTGGATGAAATGAGATAGGAGATGGACCATTAAGGGACAGTGTTAAGGTTCATCATCCGTCCTTCCTGCGTCAGGACATTGCCGAGATGGAACTTCTGGGACTTGATACCCGAGAGCGGGAAGGGAAGAAATGGGTCTTTTACTGACGAGATTAGGTATTAAGGGCATATGGGAAGAGCCAAGAGGAGACCGGACAAATCCATGAATAGAGAGGCTTTCAAATAACAAAAATAAATCTATGGACAGATATGTTCTCAAATAAAAATTAATCCATTGACAGAGATGTTTAAAAAAAATAAATCATGGATAGAGATGTTTTTATTTAAAAGAATAGTGTAAAAAAACTGAAATCTAAAGAAATAACGTTTGAGATATTGTAAATTATGTAGGGAATAAAGGAATGAGAGAGCTTTTTTTTTAATCGATATAATAAAACCACCTGAAGGCAAAGACACCAGAAACGTATGTATATAATAAATCCATTAGAATAATATGGTATATTATAATAATAGAATTGATAACCATAATAATAACAATAGCTGATCAGGTCCTCTGTTTCGTGAGAGCCGAGTCAAGGACGTACAGGAAAGAGCTAATGAAAATTCTCGAGATTCCAATTGAAAAACCCTTTAATCACCTGTGCCATCTGAGGAAGTAAGACTAATCCAAAGGAATAAGGAAAGTCTTATGGAAATTCGTTGATATCAGTTGGGGCAAGATGCACTTGAGTTGCCTACAGACTCAGTGTTATTGGACAACGGTATGTATATAGTTATTTTTGACATCTATAGAGCAAAATGAACAAAATGTTATACGTGTACCACAGATTCGATACAATTGGTAAAAAGACCACATTTCCCTCTCTCTCTCTCTCTCTCTCTCTCTCTCTCTCTCTCTCTCTCTCTCTCTCTCTCTCTCTCTAGTATGCCACCCGTTCTAAAATCATTGTGGAAATTCACTCTTTACCTTGACAGCATCATCTGGAATCTTAATGGCGCCTCTACGCTCTCCAGCAACCACTATCACCCTCACTCTCCTTCTCACTCTCAGGGTATAACAGTACACCAGTCAATAGGTGGCTTTAAATAATGACATAGGGAAACTAGATATGGAAACAGATATATGTATACATACACACACACACACACACACACACACACATATATATATATATATATATATATATATATATATGTATATATATATATATATATATATATATATATATATATATATATATATATATATACATATATATATATATATATATGTTTATTAGAAGACTCTGCAACTTTATATGCACATAAATGTATTAATTCAGTAACATCCAATAAATTCTGACTGAGAGAGAGAGAGAGAGAGAGAGAGAGAGAGAGAGAGAGAGAGAGAGAGAGAGAGAGAGAGAGAGAGAGAGAGAGAGAGAGAGAGAGAGAACTAATTTCATTTCATTTTTCATCAAAATCCCTGACAGAAATTGCATGGAGCCTTTGGAAAAATACAAAAAAAAAAAAAAAAAAAGGTATCTTGAGCTACAGCAAAAAACCCTGCAACAGAGATTATTTACCGGCTACATTACTCTCTTAATTGACTCCCATTTAAAACTTTGAATTGGAATAAAAATTGGAAGAACTCCAACATTGATTATAAAATTTCATTTTTTTTTGCACCAATATATCAATTAAGTTATTTTGAATGTTTTTTTCAACCTTCCAATGTTGTAATTAGTATATATATTTTTTTCTATTTTAATCCAGATCTAAGAAGTATAAACTATTGTCATTATTTTTAATAAAAGGAATCAGATATATTTGCGGTGAAAGCATAATATCCAGTGGATACTTGTGGATATACATAAATTATATATATATATATATATATATATATATATATATATATATATATATATATATATATATATATATATATATATATATATATATATATATATATATATCAATAAATCAATGTTGATAAATTTAGATGCCAATCAAAATTGTTTGTTTTCTTGTGAGACATTATTAGCTTCTTCCCATTCCCCTATCATTGCATTGTTTTCCTCCCTTTTAATTTTCCCCTTGTGTGCTTTCCCTTTCCTCTATTTTTATTTATCGATAAATTTTGATTCACCTTCAGCGTTAAGTTTCTTTCTTTGTTATATTCCTCTTCATGTAAAATAATACTCTATTTATTTTTCAAGTTTTTTCGCCTCTCATTCTCTGAATGCTTTTTTTTTTTTTCATTTCTCTCCGCGTAAATTAATGTTCCTTTTTTTTTATTCTTTCACTCGTCATTCTCTGAATACTATTTTACATTAGAAAAAATATAAAGATTATGAAATATTCCTTATAACTGGAAGATCGTCATAATCCATAAGGAATTCATGCCAATAGGTATCAACGAGCCAATAGCCTCTTGGAATCATGATGCCCTCTTGGCCCCTTAACTTATTCTAATAAGGTGATTCGATATAGCTGTTGCTCAAGAGCCATCGCTTTGCTATAAAGTTTAATGGAAGGCTGATTGCACGTTGGTTGCCATCCGGGTCTTGCAAGTTGCAACACAAGTTGCATACCTGAGTTTCAAAGAGTTTTCAGACACGAATTACGCTACAAACATTCTGTACTTGGGCGGGTGTTTTGAAACTCTTTCGGAGCTTACCTGTTTTCTTTTAAATGAATTCATTTGAGAGAGAGAGAGAGAGAGAGAGAGAGAGAGAGAGAGAGAGAGAGAGAGAGAGAGAGAGAGAGAGAGAGAGAGAGAGAGAGAAAAAACACTTATCCATTATTTTTTTAAGTTGGATTTTTGAGTGATGAAAATTTTGTATCTGTATTTGAGCATGCACTATAATTGCACGTATTGAAGCACCATGTAAACATTAACACAGATTATCATAACACTAACAGATGCCAAACGCTATGGATTATGAAAATAAATCCCATAATAAAAAATACCAATGGATAATTTCACATAAAACTAAAAACTAACGTCCGTGTGATATAATAAACACGTTTACAATCAAATGACATGTAGAAACCGGACACTTTTTCGCATGATTCTGAAAAAAAACTTTCGAAATGACATTTATCTTTGTTAAAATAAGACTTCCCTGAAATTATTCCTTTGGTGGCCTGGTGGTAGCGCCCTTGCCTGGTGATTGCCAGACTAGGGTTCGAATCCCGCTCAAACTCGTTAGTTTCTTTGGTCGCTGCAACCTCACTGTCCATGTGAGCTAAGGATAGGGTTTTTAGGGGAGCCTATAGGTCTATCTGCTGAGTCATCAGCATCGGTTTTTTGGCCCTCCTTGGTACTAGCGTGGGTGGAAAGTGGGCTTGGGTGCTGATCCTATGTAATATGGCCAGTGTCTAGGGCATTGTACTGCTTGATTGGGCAAAGTCACTGTCCTTTGCAGCTGGCATTCATGATTATTATCATTTATCATTATTATTACGAGCCAAGCTACAACCATAGTTTGAAAAGCAAGATGCTACAAGCCCAAGGGCTCCAATAGGGAAAAATAGCCAAGTGAGGAATGGAAATAAGGAAATGAATAAATGATGAGAACAAATTAACAATAAATCATTCTAAAAACATTAACAACGTCAAAACAGAAGTGTCTTATATAAACTATTAACAACGTCAAAACAGATATGTCATATATAAACTATAAAAACACTCATGTCAGTCTGGTCAATATAAAAACATTTGCTGCAACTTTGAACTTTTGAAGTTCTACTGATTCGACTGGCCGATTAGGAAGATCATTCCACAACTTGGTCACAGCTGGAATAAAACTTCTAGAATACTGTGTAGTATTGAGCCTTATGATGGAGAAAGCTTGGCTATTAAAGTTAACTTCGTGCCTAGTATTAAGAACAGGATAGAATTGTCCAGGGAGATCTGAATGTAAAGGATGGTCAGACTTATGAAAAATCTTATGCAACATGCATAATGAACAAATTGAACGACGGTGTCAGAGATTAATAACTAGATCAGGAATAAGAAATTTAATAGACCGTAAGTTTCTGCCCAAGAAATTAAGATGAGAATCAGCAGCTGAAGACCAGACAGGAGAACAATACTCAAAACAAGGTAGAATGAAAGAATTGAGACACTTCTTCAAAATAGATTGATCACCGAAAATTTTGTAAGACTTTTTCAATAAGCCAATTTTTTGTGCAATTGAAGAACACACAGACCTAATGTGTTTCTCAAAAGTAAATTTGCTGTCGAGAATCATACCTAAAATTTTAAAAGTCATACAAATTTAAAGAAACATTATCAATACTGAGATCCGGATATTGAGGAATATCCGTACATGACCTACTTACAATCATACTTTGAGTATTGTTAGGATTCAACTTTATACCCCATAATTTGCACCATGCACTGATTTTAGCTAAACCTCTATTAAGGGATTCACCAACCCCAGATCTACATTCAGGAGATGGAATTGATGCAAAGAGAGTAGCATCATCTGCATACGCAACAAGCTTGTTTTCTAGGCCAAACCACATGTCATGTGTATATAGTATGAAAAGTAATAGGCCAAGAACACTACCCTGTGGAACACCGGATATCACTATGGTGCCCATCAACAGCAACTCTTTGAGATCTATTACTTAAAAAATCAATAATAATTCTAAGAAACGACCCACCCACTCCCAACTGTTTGAGTTTGAAAACAAGGGCCTCAAGATTAACAGTCAGAGGCAGCACTAAAATCAAGGACAATCATACGAACTTCCTGACCAAATTGCAAAACTATGGAATAGATGATTACCTTCAGCAAACCCATGAAGACGTTTTGCCAAAAGACGTTCAAAAACTTTAGATAATATGGGAGTTATGGAAATTGAGCGGTAAGCAGTGGGACTTGAGCTACCACAAACACATTTACATAGAGGAGTAACATTACCAAGTGCTAAAAGCTCCTCTTCTTGCTAACTTGCGCAAAATAACAGATAACTTTGGAGCTAAGAAATCTGCAGTCTTTATAAAAAAAAAGGAAAAATACCATTTGGGTCTACACCTCCATAAGTGTCAAGGTCCATCAACGGAGCTTTAAATTTACGAGATCGAAAAGATAAACTAGTTAGTTTAGCCACAGGGAAACAGGAATGAAGAAGTTCAAGTTTTTCATTACGCTGTTTGCTGTCAAAAACATTTGCCAAAAGGGTTGCCCTTTCCTTTGGACAGCTAGTGACTGAGCCATCTGGTTCAAGTAAAGGAGGAACTGTTGCATCTAAACCAAAAAGTACAGATTTAAGGGTAGACCACCATTTATGTTCCTGAATTGTACCAGAAAGAGTTTCCTTTATGGTTAAATTGTATTCCTTTTCAGTTGAGGCATAAACTCTCTGAGCAAAACCTCGAAGCTGAGTATAGTTGTTCCAGGTCAAATCTGATCTGTTATCCTTCCAAATATGTTGGACCTCCTGCTTCTTCAAATAAGCACGTCTACAACCATCATTGAACCATGGTTTGTCCTTCACTCGGTACCTTAGCACACGAGAAGGGATCCGCTTATCAATTATGTTTACTAGATTCTCATTCAAAGGGACAAGAGGATCTACACTACTATATAATTGTGACTAATTCAAGCACAAAAGATCATGCAAATCCCAAGCCAGTTTGCTTGTGATTTCATATAAATTCTACAAGAGTATGATACATCAGGAACAGGCTGCTCAGTCTTCACTATTAATGAAATAAAGGCATGATCAGATGTCCCGACTGGAGAACCAATCTTACTAGTTATAATGCCAGTGGAGTCAGTGTATACGAGGTCCAAGCAATTACCAGACCTGTGAGTAGCTTCATTTATGATTTGCCCACAGCCTGATTAAGAGGCAAAGTCTAAAACTCTTATGCCATGGTGATCGGTAGGAGAGATAGAACTTAACCACTACCTATGGTGAGCATTAAAATCGCCAGCAAAGACAAAAGAAGCCTTTCTATCATCTTCTTGTATCTTACCCATAATGGTAAGAAGACACTCGAATATAGAATCGTCCATGTCTGGATTCTGGTAGATCGAACACAAATAAAAGTTCTTATGCCTGCCACAAACTTTTATTACCTGAATCTCATGACATCCAGAAGCCGGGTACTCAGTCCTAATATACACCGCCATT
>NC_090731.1:33398683-33411183 GCF_036898095.1 Palaemon carinicauda | reverse complement strand
TAAGAAATAAAAAAAAACACTACCCACAAACACACACACGCACACACACACACACACACACACTTCAATACCCGTTATTTTTCACGAGCACGTGCACTAGATCATTTGTTATTATTATTTGAAAAAAAAAATATTAAATATATTTAATTCAAATAAATGCTTGAAATTTACATATTTAATTTAAATATTTGAATTTAACGGGAACGTGCAGTAGATTATTTGTGTTATTATTATTAAAAATAAAAATATTAAATACATTCGATTTAAATAAATGATTAAAATTTAAATATTTAATTTAAATATTTGGATTTAACGGGCACGTGCATTACTATGAGATTCAGGGCCTCTGTAACACGGTTTTTTGGACTTTGCTCCTTATCGAAGCATCGGATGTAGCTGAAAGTTGACATATGTATATTTTACAACCACACACAAATTTTGTCAGCATTATCAATAACCTAAACTCGATAGTTTTAATTTTTATAGAGTAAAAATTATATAGCCGACGCCATGGCCAGTGATAACGAGCCAAGAGTCGAAAACATTCATTACGTAAGCAATGTAAACATCTTTTGACAAAATTTTGCCCCGCCCATCCACCAGACACCCATTCACCTTCTTCCATCGGCTCTGAAACCCATAACAGTCAAGAATGGCTAACAGGATTTGGAATTGCCCCCGTGGTTGCAAAACTGCATTTGTCTTATGACTTGCAACTTTATACAGTCAAGAAAAAGCCCGTGGCCATATTTACTATAGCCTGAATAGGTAATTATTCAGTTTCTAGTTTAAATCCAATGTTTATGGTCTGATTTGTATTTAGCGTAACATGCTTCTAATACTTGTAATGTCATTCAGGCTTTTGAACATTTCCATTAACTATTCACTATGCCACCACGAGAGAAAGAAAGAGAGAGATTGTATGTAAACAGTCTTTATATAACTATTTTTGTTAAAATAATATTTTTTTGTGCTAAAATCTCCATCAGACCAACGGATCATCCGATATAATTTTTGTTCTTCTTCTTAGGCCATACGACCGTGTTGGCTATGTTTTGGGCATGACTGCATTTTGTAAATAAATCATGAATAGTTTTAGGAGTTTTATTTGTACATCTAATGGGAATTTATAGAAGTAAAGTGAACATAATTCATTTATCCTTTAAAATAATTACTACATGTAGCCAAACAAATAGTAGTAAAGATGATAATGCAATGAAGGAATGATACCATACTTTATCTTTAGCTTCAACATCGGCAATAACATACCCAGTTGCCATAATTTGTCCGCTTAATGAAATAACCTATCATCTAATGTTAAACTTAATTTCTGAGGAGGCCATGGCTTATTGCACAGTGAAAAAAACATGAAAAAGACTTTATGAATGGCGGAACGATACATAAATGTGGGTGGGGTATCTGTGCTAGCCAAGTAATACTACTGTAGCAGTATAGCTGCAACAGTAGTATACATGAATTAAACGTTTAGGCCAACTGCTGGGATCCTTGAGGATCATTTAGCACTTCTTACAACTACTCGAGAAATGAGTTTTTATAGCCAGAATTTAAAATTTCTGATCCAACAATGTCCATGATAGCCTTCAGTGTTATCCTGAATTATAACGAGGCCAAAGTGGGTGGAGCCTCTTGAAGTCATCATTCTGACGATAATTATTGGTGGAGGTTTAAAGCCAAAATACGGTACCGGCTTTCTTTTTTTTTACAGTAAATAGGTAGGTAGATAGACAATAAATAAAAATTGCTTGACATTGGATATAGCAGTTATCAAATCAAGCTGGTCTACTACGTTTTTGAAAATTACCAACTATTCCATACACTTTGTCAATCTGATTGTGACCTATAAAGTAGACTGTAATTTCTTAGGAAACTTATTTTGGGAGTTAGACAAATAATCGAAGTGTTTTTGTATTTATTAACATATTTTGTTCGTTTGTTCATTATGACAATTCTCAGTGGAGAGGTTTCAGAGTTTATAAAGGTGTACTGCTTTGCTTTTATTTACACTTTTGTGTTATTGTTGGCAGAGGTATAGCCTTCGTTACGTATAACCAATCATCGATCGAGAAAGAGAGAAGAGATGCCGTCATAAGTTACGTAACGAGTGCGTTCGAAACCTTTTCTCTGAGTAAGTTGGCCCGTCTTCAAAACTCGTCACTTTTACTTAATAAAGTACCAAATTTATTCAACCTACGTAATGCAGAATATAGTCAAAATTTATGTGTAGATATAATGTGCATTCTGAATAAGCGTTATATTTATGAAATTCATAGAAAAAAGTTATTGCGAAAAAACCTTGTTACAGAGGCCCTGAATCTCATAGTAGTTACTTTGTATTTATGTTATGCTTTCTTATCCTAACCTACTCTCCCTCACTTACTGCTCACTCCAGCATTTTTTTGTGTTTACACAGTGTTATATAAAACTCTTTATTTCTTCAGTAACTGCGTAGCTCTGAATTGATCTGGAAACGGGAATCAACCAGAGCAAACTGGAAGTATTAATTTGGAAACAGGAACCCCCAAACATACGAAGTTCTTATAGCTCGATGCATCATCCTCAAACAATTTTCTTAATAATTTTGTATGTGCTCCATCTTCTCTCCTTCTGCTTATCCATTTTCGGACCCACATACTTCTTTTCCTTTTCTTTTTCACTTCGTTCATAATTATTAATGCAGCAGCAACATGGCACTTTTAAGACATGTTCTCTCAACCCTCGCTAGTTGTCAACTAGCACTGGCTCCAGTGTAAATAGATGCGCGAGAAATCTTACCCGACTCTCGGACACTTTCTCTCGCGACACTCACTCACAGCTCTCGGAGAGAAAAACTTGCTGGTAGTATAAACACGCTGTAGAGAAAGTCGCGCTAGAGTAGCCGTCTCTCGGGAGAGTTTAATCTCCAATCTAATCGCACCTTAAAGATGGCGACATTTTGGAGAAGTTACCAACAGATTGCGATGGCCTCCTCTTTTCTTTTTTCTTTTTTCTCCTCCAATGTATCTTTCGTAACTAACAAAGTATTTTCTGATGGAAGCTTTAAAATAAAACTTTTTTTGACGATAAACAATATGCATGCTGTTATCCTTGAAAGTTATTGTTAACATTGTTAAAGGTACAAGTATATAAACAATGCAATTTGTATGAATAGGTTCAACAATAGTACATATATCTACAAAAGCCTAAATAAAACAATATGTAATTGGAAGTCTGACATCAGTCTTTTTATATAGCTCATTTATGAAAGCGCTATTTTAGTGTTGTTACAGTTCTTCAAATACATCTGAATTGTTTATTACTTCTTTTGTAGTTTATTTATTTCCTTATTTCCTCTCCTCGCTGGACTATTTTCCCCTATTGGAGCTCTAGGGCTTATAGCATCTTAATTTTCCAACTAGGGTTGTAGCTTAGCTAATAATAATAATAATAATAATAATAATAATAATAATAATGATGATGATGATGATGATGATGATATTATTAATTAACTAGATTACCTTACATACCTCATTATGAGAGTGAAACATGCATTGTCAATGACATCGGCAAAATGAAGCACAGAAACAATAATGCAACAATGTATCCCAATGAACACATCAGAGCCGGGTGTTCTTCAACAAGAAAGCGAATTCTGAACCCTTGTAGTGAGTTGAGATTGTTGAAAGTGAATCTCAATTCTAGGGAAGAGAGAGAGAGAGAGAGAGAGAGAGAGAGAGAGAGAGAGAGAGAGAGAGAGAGAGAGAGAGAGAGACTCTGGTGAATGTGTGATTTCCCATACCAGCGGCCATGATGATTAGCTCGTTAAGTCGCATCACTCTTGACAAATGTGCTGATATGTAATAATTTTGAAGATGCATGGATAATGCCCCCCCCCTCTCTCTCTCTCTCTCTCTCTCTCTCTCTCTCTCTCTCTCTCTCTCTCTCTCTCTCTCTCTCTCTCTCTCTCAAACTGCTCCATGACAGCTATCAACGAAGGGTTTACGTAGTTGTACTTAGATCGTTCCTTACTTACATCGTTCGTGAGGTGAATGAACTAATAACTACATCAAAAGAGAGAGAGAGAGAGAGAGAGAGAGAGAGAGAGAGAGAGAGAGAGAGAAAGAGAGAGAGAGAGAGAGAGAGAGAGAGAGAGAGAGAGAGAGAGAGAAAGATTTGGGATTTAGAACTGTGAAATAATCTACGAGAAAACGCTGAGAACAAGAACACAAATACTCAATAAAGAGTTTTAATTGAATTTCAATATAAGCTAAATGGACAAAAAAGATTTACATAGGTTAATTGATACTCCAGGATATTTGAAGGTGGTTTGTCCTTGTGGAGAGAATGATCGAAAAGAGATGATAAGGATAATGTATAATTCAGAAGAGCTAGGAGGTCCTAAGGCATTTATGCATGGAAAGATTTGTGTCGATAACGACATATTAAAGATATATTGAAAAAATAAAAGGTCTTCGAAGTGCAAAATTGCTTTCGTTGAACAGGCTAACGTAAGTCTCTTTTTATAGTTTATTTATGAAAGATCTATATTAATGTTGTTACTGCTCTTAAAGTGTTTTATTTTGATTCCTCATAACTTCTCTTGTAATTCTTTTATTTCCGGATTTCCTTCCATTACAAAGCAATTTTTCCTTGTTGGAACCATTGGTTGTAGCTTAACTAATAACAACAACAACAACAACAACAACAAGAATAATACTGGGGATCAATGCTGATGCAGTTGATGTTTGAGACGGTTTTACAAAGGAAATATGGGAGTGTCTGCGGCTTCAATATATACGTGTATATATATATATATATATATGTGTGTGTGTGTGTGTGTTTGTGTGTGTGTGTGTGTGTGTATTTATATAATATTTATATACATATATCCAGTCAAGGCCACGGGAAAAACAAAAGAAGGCGTACCGAGCGTTTTCGTGTTATTTCAACATATTTTAGAGGTACATAACACGAAAGCGCTCGGTACACCTTCTTTTATTTTTCCTGTGGCCTTGGGTGAATATATTGTCACGCGCTATTTAGTGAATTATAAGCATATATATATATATATATATATATATATATATATATATATATATATATATATATGTATGTATATATATATATATATATATATATGTGTATATATATATATATATATATATATATATATATATATATATACACGTGTATATTTACTCAATATTTATATACATATATATATAAATAAATTCAGAAATATATATATATATATATATATATATATATATATATATATATATATATATATATATATATATATATATTGGTGTGATACTGTTATTAACAAACATTCGGGTTCCCATCAAATGTCATCGTCAATGTGTTGTATATTAGACTTGATATGTTACATCTTCAAGTAAGTCTAGGTAAGTTAACTTTAAAATTGTTTATTCTTTAAAAACAGTTATTAACATCTCCATCACAGGAGTATAGATGGTTTGGTCGGATGACCATTCCGTATGACATCTAAGTAAGAACTACTACAAATATCCATATTGATGTTAAAGTCTAATTAGTTATTTCAGCACTTAATGATTTATTGTAAACACAACATTAATACCGGAAGGTACTTAGTTCCGTTCGAGAGACAACTCTTTCTCACGGCTTGGTTGTGTTTACTCTTCATGAAAAATGTTACATTGCTGAGGTTTGGCATTCGCATCCTGTTTATGACATGACTATGGCATTTCTCACACCCTCCTACTTCCACAGTGACCTCTTAGGTCATGTGTTTTAAACATGTAATTATATATATATTACATTAGCTCGGTCAGCTACTGTCAATTTATTGAATACGTTAAAAATATGTTTACTAGGAGTGTGACTGGATATATATATATATATTTTTTTTTCTTTTAAGTTTAGCCATAAGCAAATAAGGATGAATGTTCAAATAGGCATATTAAAAAAAATAATAATGCATACTTAACAGATATTGTCAAAACAAAGAAAAAATGCATGATAAATACAGATCACATATATGGTACATTGCTAGCAAACGATTATATGGTACCAACAAAAAAAAAAAAAATACATATGATTCGGTAACTTTGTAAAGAATAGTTGTTACCTTTGTCAAAAATATAGATTATTATAATACGGTAACTAATAAAAATATTTGTTACCTTGGTAAAGATATAATTTTAGTGCACAAACACGAATTCCTGGTACGTACACGTACCACGGTTTTGTACATATATATATATATATATATATATATATATATATATATATATATATATATATATATATATATATATATATATATATATATATATATATATATATATTTATATATAGGGCTTATATATTTTATTAGATGCCCATAAATTCCTTATTTTTACATTTAGGGCTTATATATTTTATTAGGTGCCCAAAAAATTATTTATTTTTTAAATGTTTTTTAAAATGTTTTTGAAATGCAAATGTTCTATAGTCTCTTCAACTACATATTACTAGCGTACTAACTGCTTTTCGTACACAATACTTTTCCAAGACAATTTTTTACTCCTTTGAGCGAATGAAGGGGCCAGTTTCAAACGGCTTTAAATTGAATCAAATAAGGAGTTTTGTCTGGAGATGGCAAAACATTCTGTTTGAGCTCCAATTTATTCTCCCTTAACCTACGCCAAACAAGGATGTTAACGGCGGTAAATATCATCACCGTAACGCTGATTGCTGCAAGTAACACGTAGAAACGACGTTCTGCATAAGTCGGTGTCGGGTGGTCCATCTCGGTTAATTTCATCAACCGCTTAGCCACACGTGCATTGTGTGGGAGAGGTAAAGATGGAATTGTAGTCGACCAAGTGAAGTTCGCGAAGTAGGCCCGTTCTCTGATGATAGTCTTGATTCCACGGACCATGTAATTCGGGGACGTACCGATACAACCATCTGCTGCAACGAAGATTTGGGAATAGGACGTAGATCCGTCCGGGTATGATACATTGAAGCCGGCCTTGTTGTATCGTATCCACGAGCCGTTGTTCAGTCTGCAATTGAACTTATTATCGTCAAAGGGATAAAGCTTTTTCAGACAATTTTCATGTGTATGGGAGAGAGCACCGTCTAGCACTATACCTAACTCGCATGAATCCATTGAGTTTTTATGTAATTCAAAGGAGTCAGCTGTACATATTTTTTTTATTCATTGCATCTGAACAGTGATTTAATTGATTGAAATCTTTAATGACCGTATATGTTTCCTTGTCTGGGGAAATCAATACGTGTCCTGTCAAACTGGATATTACTGGATTTGAGTGATTCGTCATGAAAGTCGGAAATGGCGATATCCTGTAAGATTGCCAGGCATCGGAAGAATCAAAGGGAATTGTAATCATAATCCTGTGATTTTCAACGCTTACTGTAATTAGGCTGTAATAAAATTCTAACCTACGTGCGTCTAACAAAGGAACATAACCTAATTTCTCCCGTCCGTTTTCCACAATTAACATTAAGTCTCTTATTGGCAAAAAAAGCGGTGACAGTACACCTTTAGTCGCTAACGTGATAGATTCCACATAGTCTTTTGATTTCTCAATGAAATGTGCAATTCTATTACGTATATGATCTATTTTTTAATCATAATACGTTAACGTTGCCAACAAATCTTGTACTTCCATAATCTGACTGATATTACTAGAATATTCGTTTATCAAACTCATAATTTGATTGATTGAAGCTAACTGATTCCTTAGTTCTGACATAATCAATTCATTTCCATGAGTCAAAAACTCAATTTTCTTATTTTGATTACTAATCTTAAGACGATTGGAAATTCCTAAGCCTAAACTTGCAATAGAACCAAAGATGTTTAGTGCAGCAAAAATAAACGGGTTACGTTTCTTAAGATTATCGTGTCTTACTGTCCACATCAAAAGGTCACGAGCCAAAGATTCTGCCTCATAAGTCTTATTTTGCAAGTCGTCGGATAGCATCTCTGCAACTTTTAGTGTTGATGCAAGCGAACTCTCTGTATTAAAAGGAAAGTGTCTTCTATGCATTTCATTTAATGAAACAGCAAACCTTGAAATGGCGCTCTTTAAGCTAGTGACGTCATTCTCTGGGAGAAAAATTGCTTGCATACGTACTTCAACAACTACGTTACTTGATGTAATAAAAACGTCTTCTTGTCTTTCTACTATAGTGCCATATTTAAAATCTATACTTTTAGTTTTAGAGGTCATCCCACACGAGAAAAATGTCTGAGCGAACAATATCACTCCTAACAATAAAAACTTCATCTTGGAAACCTGTAATGAGAAAATTATATGTAATTACTCCTGTTTTAAGAAGAAAAAACTTTTAACATAATGTTCACAAAAATAAAAAAATAAAAATCTTTCCCTCACTTCTTTCCCTCTTATTTTAATTTCTTATGTGAGCCAATGGTACGATTCTCTCATCAGTGGGTTGGGATACGTTTTGAACTCTAAACCAATTGGCCGTTAATGTTTCCAAAATGTTAAATAGCCCTTCAAACTTAGGTGTTAGTTTATTATTGAGTCCTTTACGTACATTTACCTGTATGTATATATTATCACCCGCGGTATATGTTTTAGTTGGCTTCGCTATTTTATCATGATTCCTTTTCATTATGATTTGTGATTCTTCTAAATTCTTTCGAAGGATATCAAAACGACTTTTGCTTGCATTTATACATTCTTTTAAAGGATTTGAAAAATTAGTTGTAGGCGTTAATACATGGAAAGGCGTTCTAACTGGGGTAACATGCAATGCCTCGTGCGGTGACATTTTAATTGATATATGAAATGAATGATTCAGGGTACTCAGTATCGCAGGTATTGCAATATCCCAGTTGGGGTCTGATCCCCCTAGTGTTACTCTTAATATGTTTAAAACCTTCCTATTCGCTCTTTCCACTAGCCCATTCGACTCTGGGTGATAGATCATAGTATTGATTTTCTTTATGCTAAGGAATTCACACAATGAGGTAAGAAAGTGATTATTAAATTCTCCATCCGAGTCTGAGATTATCATGTGTGGAATTCCATGTTTACAAATGTAACACTCGTAAAACTTCCTAGCGCATTCAATCGCAGTTTTAGTTTTAAGCGCTATTAGTTCTGTATATCGAGTCAAAGCATCTACAATTACTAAGAGGTGTTTATTTCCTCTGTCTGACTCGTAAAATCCTGTTAATAAATCTAAATGTATCCTTTCAAAGGGTTGACTAGGCACGGGATAAGCCCCTAGGCTGACAGGTGTTTTCGTGTGCCCTTTGTTTTCCTGACAAGTGCGATAATTAGCTATGTGTTTTTTTATATCTGTAAGGATTGTATGCCAATAAAACAATGATTTGGCTTTCTGTGACATTAATGAGAACCCCAGGTGTCCATGCAATGGGTTTGCATGCAACCAATTTAGGACAGTGGATATAAGTGAGATTGGTACCATTACCTGGTCGTTAGTCACATGTGGTGTATTGCGGGTTTTCCTTGTCACAGTTCTACACAGAATATTGTCTTTGATTATATAATTCTGCTGCGTATACTTTATATATTCCTTTTCCTTATGATTGCCTTCCAAAGCATTTATAATTTTTTTCTAATTTCTGATCTTTTCTTTGCTCAGTCTGTAATAATTCAGCACTCCAGCCCAGATCTTCTTGTTCAGATATCGTTTTAACAATAGGCATGGATGTTGATATATCTATTAATTCAGCTAAAGGCTCCGTACAAGATGACACGGGGTTGCGTGATAATGCATCAGCAATGATATTTGCTTTCCCTGGTAAATACCCGATTCTCATGCCAAAGTCTTGAATGATCAAATGCCACCGAGTTCATTTGGGGCTGTGGTTGAAGCCTTTAAAGAAGTCGGTTAGTGGTTTATGATCAGTAAGAACCTTAACGGGATAACCATATATTTTGAACTTAAAATGCACTAGTGAATTAGCAATAGCTAACCCTTCCTGCATACTTACTTTCGGAAGTTCTCAGTTTTCGAGAATAAAAAGTTATCGGGAAAAATTGTTTTTCATATTGCTGAAGCAATACCCCACCTACTCCTAAATCTGAGGCGTCTGTTGCAATGAAGAGTTCCGTACCGAAGTCAGGAAATTTTAAGATAGGAGAACTACACAGTTCATCTTTCAAGGTATTAAACGCCTGTTGATGCTGCTCAGACCATATGAAATCTACGCCCTTCTTCGTAAGATCAGTTAGGGGAGCGGCTATTATTGAATAATTGCGTATAAAACGCCTGTACTATCAACTACAACCCAGAAATTGCTGTATTCCCTTGACATTAGTAGGTATCGGAAAGTTACGGATAGCCGACACCTTATCATGGACTACTTTAAGACCTTGGCTTGGCACCGGTAACGTTTTCTTTATTTGCACTATTAAATTTGAAGTTACGTTCGGCTCGATAGATTGCGTGCAAGATGATATTACGGGTGAACGAGAATTCTGTTGGGTCGCGTATATTATTTCTTTATTAGTGAGACAAGTTATTGGTTCTTCAACGTACGTCACTGTTTTATTTGTCGTATCCTTTTTATACAAAACTGATTTTAAGGTATTAGAAGACTTCTAGAATTTTCTTTTGATATACAAGCAATGCTTGGCAGGGGCTAAGATAGTGTTTTGATTGCCCATAAATGGGTATCCTATAATTACAGCTGGATACATATCAATGTTTTGTACAACAACAAATGTATCGGCAAACGTGCGCTTACCGACCTTGAACTGAACATGAGTTACGCCTATTACATTTAATTCATTATTTCCTATATCCGAGAGCCTTACTCCGGACTTTTCTATAGGGATGTTCGAAAACAACAAATGATGTGTCCTCAAATCCATGATATTACGTGGACTACCAGAGTCAAAAAATAACGTAAAGGATCGGTGTTCTAAATTTACAGCATATAATGTTGGTCGTAACTCATTTTGGCTTATTATTGTATGAATTCGTTGCAAATCTACGGGAGCATGCACTGATTTATTTAATTCGGCCATGTGTTTCATAGGAAAATCTATTGCCTCACAATGATCTGATAAAACATTAAATGGATTATTCAATACTACTGATGTTGATGTTGACCCAACATCACTCTCTTCCCCACTGGAATTAATTATGTGGTATTTGCTTTGCTCTGCACATTCTGAAAATTAGTCTGACCTTGCGAGTTCTGGTTTGACGACCCAGGATCAGCGTTATTCGAAGAACTATTTGTTTGTTTCTGATTTTGAACTACATTGACGTTTGGCTGTTTCTTCTTATTGAACTGAGGATTTTTCTTTTTATTTCCATATGGAACTGACTGTGGAATTGACTGTGTATTTCTAGGATTCTGTTGTGTCTTACGTGAGTAGCACTGACTATATGAATGAGTAGAACTATTATGTAACGAACAGAATCTCGTTCTGCAGTCTGCAATCAAGTGACCTTGATGTTTGCAATTATAACACGTCATTCCTGCAACTTGACTATTATGAACTACGTTTACTTGTTGTGGCTTAGTTTCATTCTTTGCAAAAACTTGTGTAAACACGGGATCAGGATCAGGACACTTAGACATATGTTTCTTTATCTGTTTATATACATCCAATTCCGTACTTGCTGGCGTTAACTTTTTATCAAAACACCGCACTAAAGCTTCAGGCAACATAAGTGTCATGCAAGTTAAATACATTAATTGTAAGAAATCTTTCACGGAAATGTTATCTCTAGTAACCCAAGTGGAATTACCTAAAATATCTTGATACTCGTTTAGCCTCTCGGCTATGAGAGCTGCTCTCTCAATAACATTAAGCCTAGTCATAGTGGCTTGATTAAGTGTATTTCTTAATGTTAAAACTACACCTAAGGCTTCTTCACCTCCATAGACCGCACGTAGCCTAACTTTGAAATCATCCCATGTAACTGCCTCTTGAATGAAACTCCCCTTAAGTACGCACTCGCATCTCCTTTAGAAAAGTCTATAAAACTTTAAGCTTCTTGTAATTGTACAAAGGGGTCTATAATCTGTTTAGCATTTAAATGGGCATCGACGGATGAAATCCATGATTCCACATTCTGAGGCAAGAACCCATTAACCTGACCTTGAAAAGGAAGGATTGCAGAGCGAGCATTTACTAGTGTCACAATGGGAGGGGGGTTACCATGTCCTGGGGTTAGGTTACTCGGTCCAGGGGTGGCGCTCACAGGAGGGGTCATGTTTACTGTACTTCTTTTTCTATCTCTACGACTCCTTGCAATCCTATCAAAATATCTATATGAATACAGACGTCCACTGAGTAAACGCATAAGCACTAAATGATAAAGATTATAACAGAATCCCCCAAAACAATGATACTAATATAAAGATATTTCCCGAGAACTTCTGAATTAAAACGGAATTAGCACAGAGAGAAAAAAACATTCTAGACGAGAATTCGAAGTTAAATACAGTTTCCTTAAATGAAAGAAAATTAAAGATTAGTAAACAACTC
>NC_090731.1:33378683-33393683 GCF_036898095.1 Palaemon carinicauda | reverse complement strand
CTACGTCTAAAATATTTTCCATTCGGGAGGTGTCACCACCATAACTTTAGTGACAGTAAAAGGAAACAGCACCAAACAAAAACAGTTTCTGAAATCGTTGAACAGAACTTGAATGAATAATTTCTGGCCTATGGAAACTGGATCATATTGATTTAAATGGCATTCAATTATCAGTATGGAAACTGTTGGAGCCAATATAACTATGGTTTATAATGAGAATGAATAGAGACAGACCTTAATTACGTTAACTAGACACCAGGATTATGCAGTGAAGGCCTCTGACATTGATGGAACACTGAACTAATAAATTTGGGTAAATGATTATAGATTTTTTCCAAGGAAACTCCGATGAGTTATTTTCTCCTGAGAATTATCAGGACCATTGATCGTAAAGTCTAGAATTTCAAATTACCTCTTTATAGGCATACATTGGGACAAGGAGCTGTGTAACCTTGTAGAGGTGCAGTGGCTTAAGCCTACCATAAGACTGCTTAGGGGTTATGTTGGAACATCTGTGACCTATTAGGAAGCAAAAGGCTTATGGATGGTACGAATTAACAGCTCTGAGGGCTCACGACAGGCCTAGCAAGCCGGTGAGCCGCTATAAATTGCTCATGAACCGCACGACTTGCTTCAGGACGGATCCATTGAGATTGGGAACAATTAATCTAAGTACTTTGCGAGGTAAGGAGGAGGAGGTAATCATGATGATGGAGGAGAGAAATATAGACATTTTGGGACTGTGTGAAACCCGTTTACCAGGAGAAGGAACAAAATTATTGCATAACAATTACCAATTACTTTACAAAGGTGGAAGAGCTGCACGACATGGAGTAGGTTTTATTGTGAGGGAAGAGCTAGCTGGAAAAATTAGTCATGTAAATTACAAGAGTGATAGGATTATTGGCTTTTCCTTAAAGTTGGGAATGTTTCAAGCCAGTATGATTCAGGTATATGCACCACAGCAGGGCCACCCTCAAGAAGAAAAGGAAGAATTCTACAGAGATGTGCAGGAAGTAAAAGATTCTGTCCCATATGTAGAGAATATATTAATAATTGGAGACATGAATGGACATATTGGGCAAGACAGGACAGGCATAGAGAGAATATTAGGAGCGTTTAGCATTGGAGACAGAAATAGGGAAGGAGAAAACCTAATTGATTTCTGCAAGAAAAACCAGATGTCCATAATGAACTCTTTCTATAATCATAGAGACAGCCACAAGTGGACGTGGTATCGGTGGAACTCGGCCTTAAGAGTATACACTGAAAAATCAATGATTGACTTCGCAATAACAAATAACAAAAATATGGTAAGAGATGTAAAAAGTATTCCCTCTGTGTCATTCGATTCAGATCACAGGCTTCTCTTAATTAAATTAAAGACAGTGAAACCTAAACCAATTAAAAGCAAGTGAGAGAAAGATTTATCCTAGAGAATATGAGAGAAGAGGAATGCTTAGTTAGATATCAAAACGAAATCAATAGAGCTAAACAAATGCAACAGGAGAGCAACGACCCAAATGAAAAATGGAGACACTTTAAGATGGCTGTAGTAGGCGCTGCTAATAATACAGTGCAGAAGAAAAGAGTTCGAGGTAGGAGGAAAAAACAGACTGCTTGGTGGACTCCCACACTTAAGTCCGCTGTTACAAATAAAATGAAATTTTTCAGAAAATGGATGAAAACTTTGAGCTTGGAAGATCACAGTAATTATAAAGAAGCCTTGAGAGAAACAGAAAGAATAAAACCTCAAACAAAAAGAGAAACCTGGGAAAGAATAGGAGAAGATCTAGGAAATGATCTCTAAGTTACTAGAAAACTCATATATAGCACTGCCAAAAACTATAGAAAGGGAAGCCAACCACCCACT
The DNA here is from genome assembly GCF_036898095.1 of Palaemon carinicauda. Taxonomy (NCBI): domain Eukaryota; kingdom Metazoa; phylum Arthropoda; class Malacostraca; order Decapoda; family Palaemonidae; genus Palaemon; species Palaemon carinicauda. The sequence continues at coordinate 33,391,810 of NC_090731.1, read as the reverse complement.
TATGTAATCAAAGAACCTATGGATGGGACAATTTTAACCGAACCCCGAGAAATTGAATTAGGATGGAAGCATCACTTTGAAACACTACTAAACAATGAAAATAATGACCTTGAAGAACATGTAGAATTTGATGTGGTTGGGGATGCAGAACCTGACATAACGACACAGGAAGTAAAAAATGCTCTCAAGAGGATGAGAAATTCTTAAGGTCCCTGGAGTGGATACAATACCTGCAGAGCTCCTTAAAAACATGGGAGAGGATGGAGTCATTTGGCTGCTGGAACTAATCGACATACTATGGAATGGACAAATACCACTTGAAGACTGGAGAAGAGATCTAATATGCCCAATCTATAAAAAAGGTGACAAGACAAATTGCAGCAATTATAGAGGAATATCCCTAATGTCACACGCTTTTAAAGTATATGAAAGAATACTTGAAACCAGATTGAGAGGATATGTTGAACCAAAGCTGGGGGAATGGCAAAGTGGTTTTCGGCAAGGAAGAGGGACAACCGATATGATTTTCTCACTCAAGATGATATTCGAGAAAAGCTGGGAATGGAACAGGGACAGATATATTGCTTTTATAGACCTAGAAAAGGCTTTTGATAGAGTACCAAGAATGAAAATATGGGATGCCCTAAAAGACCCTTACTATGGAATCCCTGAGAAACTTATAAGAGCAATTTATAACACCTATCAAAACATCAAATTCAGAGTAAAAACAAATCAAGAGAATGAAGATTGGTTTGAAATTAAATCAGGAGTAAGACAGGGCAGCGTCCTTTCTCCACTTCTTTTTATATTGTTCCTAGATAAATGTATGAGGGAACAAGGCGAGGACGAAGCTGAAGATATGATCATCAACCTTCTGTATGCAGATGACCACGCAATGATAGCCCCCAACGCAGAAGCTCTCCAAGAAAACGTCAACAACTGGAATGCGATCTTAACAGCAAATGGAATGCGGATCAACAAGGATAAGACAGAGATTATGCACCTATCACGAACACCAAACAACGTAGATGTAGAATTAGAAGGTCATACATTGAAACAGTGTAGAAATTTCAAATACTTAAGAGTGGAGTTTTGTGACCAAAACGATCCAAAACTGGAAATAACTACCCAAGTTCAGAAATTCAGTAACAATTTGTATCTGCTCTACCCACTAATGAAAGACAGAAACCTACCTCACAAAGTGAAAACCATAATATACCTAGCTATTTTAAGACCAATATTGACTTATGGCCATGAATCATGGACATTAACATCAAGAACTAGAAGCCAACTCCAAGCAGCTGAAATGAAAGCCTTAAGACTCATAAAAGGTGTGATAAGACTGGATAGACTACGAAATGAAGATATTAGAAGAGTACTGGGAGTGGAGAGGATTCTGGATTTTGTGGAGAGAGGACAGCTTAGATGGTTTGGACATGTCAAAAGACTGGAGGAGGAGCGATATCCTGTAAGGTTTTTGGAATGGACACCAGAAGGAAGGAGACCGGTAGGAAGACCAAAACTGAGATGGCTACAAAACATAGAGAGAGGAGTAGAGAGGAGAGGCTTCAGTTCGCGGGAAGTTGATGAGATGAGGCTCTATGAGGATCGCCAAGAATGGAGACAGTTCTTGAAGCAGGACGACTGACAGGCCTGGAGGCCTACCTGGCGTCTGGTGAGAAAAGGTGAGAAAGAAAGGCATCACATCTTTATGAATATGGTGAGCAGTATGAAGAACAACAGAGAGAGAGAGAGAGAGAGAGAGAGAGAGAGAGAGAGAGAGAGAGAGAGAGAGAGAGAGAGAGAGAGAGAGGCCTATTTGGGCATTGATAACTTTTTTTTTAATTATAATAAGTGGAATCAGCTTAACTATTATTGTTCTTTTTCAAAGACATTTTATATTTCTTTAGGTTTTGTATATTTTTTTTTTAAATGAACAAGCAAGTGCATTATACAAATCCTAAATTACCTTTCATTTTTAGAATACTTATGAATGTAGAATAAAAACCGGTTTTATTTAGATATGGACGGGTCAACATTCTCTACGAAAAATCAGGTATTTCCTATATAAAAATGCCCTTTTCCTCGAAAATAACACTTATTTTTACCTCAAATAAAAAATTGGTGAAATATGAATCATATATACAGGGGGAAACGGTAAATATTTTACCAAAAACGGGTTTACTATAAATACGGATGGAATAAACTTTTCTCCGAAAAAACAGGTATTTTACTCTCCTATAAATTTTATTTTAGTTTCTATATATGAACGTGAATATCCAAACACAATTTCAAGTTTGTAGATGCCTTACTTTTGAATTGGTAGACTACAATACATTAAAAAATATTAGTGTGTTTTCTCCCAAAAAAATTTTTGGGTGATATAAAATCATTCAAATGCAAATGAATTTCTATTTGTTGACCAATTTTTACCTCTCGAAATGAAGCGGGTAGAAAAACGTAGAGTATCTTTCTATACTCTATAAATTTACATTTTTGCAAAAATATATATCTTATCTGGGCAAGAATACAGAAGGAAGTAAGACTACACATTTTTTTTCCACGGTGAAATCTAAAGGTTAAGAAAAGAATTTTTAGAATTATACTTGTTCTAAAAAATCGCTTTTCCAGGGTTATGGGATGATCAAAATTAGTTGAAAAAAAAGTTGTTGGTGTTAAAAAATCGCTTTTCAGTGGTTTTTGAATGGTCGAAATAGGTTATAAAATAAGAAAAAAAAATGAGTTGTTGGTGTTAAAAAATCGCTTTTCAATGATTTTTGGATGATCAAAATTGGTGAAAAAAAAGAATAGTTGGTGGTGTTTGAAGTTGTTGAAGTGGCAGCAAAATGAAACCACAAAAAAAAAAAAAAAAAAAAATAAAAAATAAAATAATAATAATAATAATAAATAAATGGATTCTGAAAACGTTGAACACAACTTGAATGAATAATTTCTGGCTAATGGAGACTCAATTGATTCGAATGACATTCAATTATTAGTATGGAAAATGTTGGAGCAAATACAACGATGGTTCATAATGAGAGTGAATAGAGACGGACCTTTATTACGTTAAATAGACACCAAAATTATGCAGTGAAGGCCTCTGACATTGATGGAACACTGGATTAATAAACTTGGGTAAAAGATTATACATTTTTTCCAAGGAAAATCTGATTAGTTATTTTCTCCTGAGAATTATTAGGACCATTAATCGTAAAGTCTAGAATTTCAAATTACCTCTTGATAGGCATCACATCTTCATGAATATGGTGAGCAGTATGAAGAATAACGGAGAGAGAGAGAGAGAGAGAGAGAGAGAGAGAGAGAGAGAGAGAGAGAGAGAGAGAGAGGAGAGAGAGAGGAGAAAGAGAGAGAGAGAAATTTCTATTTCCGTTTCACAAGTTTATCAAGCTTAGATTTTCATGCTTTTTTGCGTAGGCCTAATTTAGCATTGATAACTTATTCTTTAATTATAATAAAAGGAATTGGCTTAACTACTTCAGTTCTTTTTCAAAGAAATTTTATATTTCTTTAGGTTTTGTATTAATTTTATTTCTTCTAAATGAACATACAAGTGTGTTATTGCAAATCTCAAATTACCTTTCACTTTTAGAATAATTATGAATGTAGAATAAAAACGGTTCTATTTTAGATACGGACGGGACAACATTCTTTACGAAAAAACAGGTATTTCTTGCATAAAAACGCCCGTTTTCCTCGAAAATAGCACTTATCTATACCCCAAATAAAGAATGGTTGAAATATAGATTATATATACTGGAGAAGCTGTAAATATCTAACCAAAACTATTCTATTATAGATACGGACTTAATAACATATTCTGCCTAAAACAGGTATTTTACTCTCCTGTATATTTCATTTAGGTTTCTATATATGTAACTAAATATCCATACACAATTTCAAGATTCTAAATCACTTACTTTAGAAATGTTAGACTGGAATACATTGAAAAAAATATTACAGATTGATTTCTCCAAACTTTGATTTTTGGTGATATAAAATCATTAAAATTTTAAGGAATTTCTATTTGTTCACCAATTTCTACCATTCAAAAAGAAGTGGGTAGAAAATACGTAGAACATCTTTCTTTAATCTATAAAATTTATTTTTGCAAAAACATTAATCTCGTTTGGGCAAGAATATAGATAGAAGGTAAGCTACACCATTTTTACCTGGAAATAAAAAAAAAAATAATTGATCAAAATATACTTTTTCTAAAAAAATTAATTTTCAATGGTCTTTGAGTTATCAAAATTGGTTATAAATGAAAAAAAAATAAAAGATTTTGGTGTTAAAAAATAGCTTTCCAAGGGTTTTTGAATGATCAAAATTAGTTAAAAAATTAAAAGCCAGTTGTTAGCGTCACAAAATTGCTTTTCAATGGTTTCTGAATTATCAAAATTAGGTAAAAATTAAAAAGAAAAACATTTTTGGTGATTGAAGGTATTCGTAAAATATAATTTCCTATTTGGGAGATGTCACCACCATAACTGTAGTGGCAGAAAAAAAAAAACAATAGGGAAATAGGAAGTGTTTGAAAACGTTAAAAAAAAACAAAAAAACTTGAAACTGGAAACTGGATCATATTGATTTAAATGGCATTCAATTATCAGTATGGAAACTGTTAGAGCAAATACAACTATAGTTTATAATGAGAATGAATAGAGACAGACCTTAATTACGTTAACTAGAAACCAGAATTATGCAGTGAAGGCCTCTGACATTGATGGAACACTGGATTAATAAACTTGGCTAAATGATTACACATTTTTCCAAGGAAAATCTGATGAGTCATATTCTCCTGAGAATTATTAGGACCATTAATGTAAAGTCTAGAATTTAGAATTACTTCTTGATAGGTATCACATCTTTATGACTATGGTGAGCAGTATGAAGAACAACAGAGAGAGAGAGAGAGAGAGAGAGAGAGAGAGAGAGAGAGAGAGAGAGAGAGAGATTGAAAAAGTATTCAATTATGTGTCCGAGTTTATTAATGTAGTATTATACAAATACTACAGGTCTTCACTGAATATTTTTCGTGTCTAATGTTATTTAGAAATATAATCTGCTGTATGTATTTTTATTATTTTCTTCACCTCCCATCAACCATTTTTTAGCGAAGCTGATATTGGTAACCTTATTGTAAACGCCCCTGACTGTCGATACACTGTGTGTGTGTTTGTTTGTGAACAGCTTCTCAGCCACAATTTTAATCGTAGAGTAATGAAACGTGTAGGGATTAACTTATGTAAAAAGCTGGAAACGACTGAAATTTGGAAGGTCAAGGTTAAGGTCACAGTCAAGCAAAATGTCCAATTTACATAATCAGCCATACGTTTGGACGTCGTTGTCACGGAGACTTAAAACTTGGGTCATGTTTGAGTGTATAAAAATTCATGCCAATTCATACATGTTAAGGTCAAAGGTGAAGGTCAAGGTCAAGCAAGAGGTCGAGAAATAAGCTGCATCGGTGGAGGTCTGCTCTACAGAGCACCCGCTAGTTATTATTATTATTATTATTATTATTATTATTATTATTACTATTATTATTATTAGCTAACCTACAACCCTAGTTGGAAAGGCAGTATGCTATAAGACCAAGGGTTCCAACAGGAAAAAATAGCCCAAAGAGGAAAGGAAATACGGAAATAAATAAACTTTAAGAGAAGTAATGAACAAATAAGATAAAACACTTAAGGCTACAGCATTGAAACTGATCTTTCATATAAAAACTATAAAAAGAGACTTGTAACATCCTGGTCAACATAAAAAACATTCGCCCCAATTGATAATTGATCACAATTAAATAAAACAGCTCCAGGTTCCTTTTTTCAACGTTTTCAAAAATTCTATTTTCCTTTTTTTGTATCTTTTTGCGTCATAGACGATTGGTGTCTCTGCTACCTTAGTTTAGTTTTATTAGTCAGTTCGACGAAGATTTTCCTCATGTACAATATTTGTTGAGCAATGATTTAGCGACATGGATAATTGCAGTGTCTTATCGCAGAAATTATTGTCGCTTTATTTTGGAATTTGGACAATAACATCCGCTATTTACACCATTGCACATTATATATTTATCGGTTATTTCATTTGGATTTGCGCAAAACATGTATTTTCTAACTCTGCATAATACAGTTTCTAATATTTGAATAATTTCTTTATTTCTTTGATATTTTCATGTAGCAATTTTCAAAACTGGCATTGGTAGCTGTTATCCTACGTCAACGAAATAGCAAGGCTCTTCCCTTCCTTGCTTCTCTTTATATATATGCAAACTCATATCAGCAGTATGACACAAGAAAAGACAAACGCATTTTGATGACTTACTGAATATGTATAGCTTTTGACCAAGCTTTGACCATTTGTTCCGATGAAAACCTTACCAGTCTCTATAAAAAAGAAGCTATAAATATTCTCTCCCACATTTATAGGTATTTCAATTTCGAACCAGAGGAAGAACGTTCATTTATATTTACTATTGAAAAAGAAAAATGAGCCTGAGGCGATTTTTCCACTTCTCCCTGAAAATCGAAAATCATCGGGATTTCATTACTTTGTGACGCCGTAATTATACCAGAACTTTCTCGTATGACTTTCATCACTTGAATGAGAACCTAACCTGAACCTGTGGAGTTCTCAGATATTACTTTAAGCGTAGCTTTCCCGGTCTTATCAAACAGGGAAGCCCTGCGCACTACGGGAACTACAACATCTGTTATACATTCTTAGGTATTTAGAGTATCACACAGGGTATTCCACTTTTAATTATTGTCAAATCCACATTATAAAAGCATATATAAAACAAAAAAGACATTAGTTTCTTCTTGAAAGCCTTAATATCTTCAATCTTTTGGATGTCTAGTGGGAACTTGTTATATACTTTTGGAGATGCAGTGGAGGCACATCTGTAATTATTCTCGTATCGAAATGAGATTGCAATTTGGGTGATATGATATAATTTGTATACACGGTAGATGAACTTATTTACAGATAATCATGTTGAAAGGCATTTGGTTTAGACCTTATTAATAATTCTATTTGTATTTGAATGATCAAAGCAACTGAAAACACGTATTGCTAGTGATGATTTCTCAGTGAATGGCTGTACAGCGTTAAATACCGACAAAATTAATTGTTCATGGGCACTTCATTAATGTGTCCACGTTGAATAGTAAAGCTCCCAATTTGTATATCGAACATACTAAATTATTTGACCCAGGAAGCATACTGTATATACACACACGTGTATATATATATATTTATATATATATATATATATATATATATATATATACATATATATATATATGTGTGTGTGTATATAATATGTATATATATATATATATATATATATATATATATATATATATGTATATATATATATATTATATATATAATATATACGTATATATATATATATTATATATAAATATATTATATATACACATTCGTTTACTGCATGTAAATACATGTGCATATATATATATATATATATATATATATATATATATATATATATACGCAGTATATACATACATACATACATATGTATATATACACAGATATTTATAGATAGGCCTATATATATATATATATATATATATATATATAATAATACAGTATGTACATACATACATGTGTATATATACAGATACAAATACAAACACACACATGTACACACACACACAAACATATATATATATATATATATATATATATATATACATATATATATATATATATATATATATATATATTTATATATATACATATATATATATATGCATATATATATTATATATATGCATATATATATATTTATATATATATATATATATATATATATATATATATATATATATATATATATATATGTATGTATGTATGTATATGTATGTATATATTGGTATAGTACACAGAATAAATATACATATCGAAATACCTACAGTTTTATCACTTGGTCAGAAGTGGTAACAAACTCAACCCAGTAATTGATAGCTGAATTTTGTTCTGCAAATAAAAACCCAAACTACATCCCCGCATATATGTTGATTATTCATTTCCACGGCCCCTTCATCATGATTAATGTATAATAGGCAAACTAGAGTGATACAACATGCAGCATCCAATGTTTCTGATTAACAGAATTATCAATGATTCTAGAAATAGATCCATGAATTAAACTCTTGTGCTCATCACAATTCTGAATAGGAAAATGTACCTATGAAATAATATACTTCCTGGTGTTACATTATCCAATGAATAACAATAACAATAAGAATAATAATAAAGATAACAGAAAAATTTTGATCTTGATTTTGATTTTGATTTGAATAATAATAATAATAATAATAATAATAATAATAATAATAATAATATAATAATAATAATAATAATAATAATAATAATAATAATAATAATAATAATAATAATGTGGCAGCCGTGGCTGAGTGGTTAGAGCGTTCGCCTTGTGATTCCGGGAACAACAACAACAACGATCAGCGTAAGTTCGAGTCCCCACCGCGGCCGTGATCCCTTGGGTAAGGATCTTTACCATGATTACCCCAGTGCACTCAGCTGTAAAATGAGTACCTGCCATTGATTGGTAGGGACCAGCTATGGGTTAAATAGTAAACTCAGAAATGATGAATACAAATGAAGAAATCAACCACAACGACGTGAATGGAACTCCTAGAAATAGAAGGGCTTCGTCCGGCAGTCAGGTATATGACTCAAGGATAAATGAGGATGGTCAGGTACCTGATTGTCGTCATCAAGAAAACTGACCTAAAAATAGAGACCACGAAGATGGAGACCGCGAAGAGGAACCAACCAATCCTGGTGCTATGTCCGATCCTGCTTCCGCTTCCATCCGCTTCCATGCTCCGTGGCCTCCATGTTCCGTGGCCTCCTGGTTCAGAAAAAGTGTACTACTTGAAAACAGTACACATAATAAGGAGAGTGATGGACTCCTAAGGTAACTGGATGTGACCTGGAATCCCACACTATAAAATTACCAGTCAGTGATGACTGTGAACAGCAAAAAAAAAAAAAAAAAAAAAAAAAAAAAAAAAAAAAAAAAAAACTAAAACTAGTACTGAAACTGAAATTGAAATTGGAACGAAAATGAAAACTATAATAATAATAATATCATTTCTTTGAGTAAATATCCCGCCATTGCTGCATTTTAAGATGGTCAATCAATCTAAATTGTAAAACAAGTTTTTTTAATAAGTTCTGATATCTGGAAATAGAATTTAAAAAGTCTGGTTGGTCCACATTAATTTTTAGAGCTACATAAGAGAAATAATAATCTAATGAACAGCATAGAAAAGTACCTTTATATCACTTTTATGGTAGGGTAAGAATAGGTTTTAGTTATTGGAAAATCCAGCGATAGAAATAATACTGCTGTTTCTCTGTATGTGTTTTTGGAGTAAGGTCCCTTTACTTACTATACTGTGACGGCACCAATGTGCCGGGCCGAGAGAAGGTTGTGACACAAAGGCAGGATGAAAGCAACTGAGTAAACTTTATTACAGAACTCTCGTTTATATATACATAAACCCCAGACAATAAGGGCATACAAAACATAACAAGCGATTTCATGTTCAACCGAAAAGCTCACCGGTTAACAGTTAACGGTGAGAAAAACATAAAAGTTATTTCAGGTTGTTATTAGTGCGAGGGGAGAGCGAAGATACAAGCATAATACATTAAAACAATGAAATGTCGTTACTACGTACGATCGTGTGACACACGGTTGGTACAATACTGTGTCTTCCTATCTATCCTACCCAGCTTGTATTAATTTTTTTTTCTTTCCAGTGACTTTATGTAAAGTACCACCAGCGTCTGACAGAGCTTTGTCTTAATACTACCCAGATCTGAAAGTGATTAGAGGATCATGCTGGATCATATGCCCTCTTATTCTAATAGTAAATTATAATGTGCTTTAGGTTTGTTTGGAAGAGTATTACTATTATTATTATTATTATTATTATTATTATTATTATTATTATTATCATTATTATTATTATGATTTTTACTAGCTAAGCTACAACACTCGTTGAAAAAGCAGGATGCTATAAAAGCAAGGGCTCCAATAGAGAAGATATCCCAGTGAGGAAATAAGGAAACATAAAATAGTGTGCCTGAGTCAACCCTCAAACAAAAGAACTCTACCCCAAGTGAGTGAACACTTTGGTACAGATGATATGGCACTTCCGAAGACTAGAGAACAATGGTTTGATTTTGGAGTGTCCTTCTCCTAAAAGAGCAGCTCACTATAACTAAAAAGTCTCTTTTACATAGAGTTCCCACTTTTAAAACATGTAGAGTTTGTTAAACGTTCCTGCAATATAGGCAAGACTCTCTCTCTCTCTCTCTCTCTCTCTCTCTCTCTCTCTCTCTCTCTCTCTCTCTCTCTCTCTCGTTTCTGACTTATTTGCTTCACAAATCATTGTAGTTTTACAGTTCCGTTACAGGGGCATATGTGAAGGGGGGAGGGGGGGGGGGGCGTGAGAAAATATTGTCAAGCCCCCTTGAGTCTCAGACATTGTCGTCAAGGTTTATTTTTCCTTTTCTTAGTTTTCTCTCATCTTTTATTTTCATTTTAAGATTTTAGAAAACGATGAAAGTTTTACAACAATAAGACAAAAACCAAAAAACACGAATTTATGTTTCTGAAGAGGAAGTGTATTCTGGGGTTTTCAAATTATCTCTTCGATTTAGAGATATGACTTTATCAGCATTTGGATGCCTTTACATGTATATGAATGTTTTGTGAGTTATAGTTATAAATACGACATCAGATATATAATGTTGTTACGGGTATAATATATATATATCTATATATATATATATATATATATATATATATATAATATATATATATATATATATATATATATTTATATATATATATATATATATATATATATATATATATATATATATATATGTATGTATATATATATATATATATACATATATATATATATATATATATATAGATATAGATATATATATATATATATATATATATATATATATATATATATATATAGATATATAATATATATATATATATATATATATATATATATATATATATATATATATATATATATATATAGAGAGAGAGAGAGAGGAGAGAGAGAGAGAGAGAGAGAGAGAGAGAGAGAGAGAGAGAGAGAGAGAGAGAGAGAGGAGAGAGAATTGAGCTCCAGCAAGCTGATTTTAAAGGGGAACGAAAACTTTAAATCAATTGAGTAAATGAATTATTATTAAGACAATCAAAATTTTTAACTAAATCTATAGGTAAGTGCATGATCAGGATGACATCATTAATAGAAATTTTCAGAAAATATTTTTTCCGTAATACACGTATATAAGACAATATTTAAAACACCCACTTGAAGGTATTTTGAAACTAAAGCCTTATCAGACCAAATCTTCTTTCCTTTTAACCTTTTAAGAAAAAATGAGATGAAATCGGAAGACTTTTTATTTGCAAAGAGACTTAATAAAAAAAAAAAAAAAAAAAAAAAAAAAAAAAAAAAAAAAAAAAAAACCATTGTTCAGTGACTCGATATCCGTCTCCATATATCTAGAAATACACTGATTAGAAAACTTATTCGCGTCTTGAAACATCAATTCCCCTCAACCAAACTATCAAAGAGTTTTCTGGGAAAAGGAAGGTAGCTTTCATATCTCAGGTTCGGGAATTATTCCCTGCTCCCAACAGGGGGACAGTAACGATGGAGTTATTATTAGCGAGATTGGGACAAAATGAAGTTAACGGTCCCCTTCTAGATATAAGGTAGTACTTAGTGGTTTATTAAGTGATACTATCCGGGAGAGCAACACACCCTTTTTAGTAATTTGTCATGTCTGAGAAGATATGTCTACATGATGAATGTCTGAGAAGATATGTCTGCATGATGAGTGTCCGAGAAGATATGTCTGGATGATGAATGTCTGAGAAGATATGTCTACATGATGAATGTCTGAGAAGATATGTCTGCATGGTGAATGTCCGAGAAGATATGTCTGCATGATGAATATCTGAGAAGATATGGCTGCATGATGAATGTCCGAGAAGATATGTCTCCATAATGAATGTAAGAGAAGATATGACTGCATGATGAATGTCTGAGAAGATATGGCTGCATGAAAAATGTCTAAGATATGTCTGCATGATGAATGTCTAAGACAACATGTCTCCATGATGAATGTCTGAGAAGAAATGTCTCCATGATGAATGTCTGGGAAGACATGTCTGTATGATGAATGGTGTCTGAAAAGATATGTCGGCACAATGACAATAATCATGAGGAAGATGACTAGGGGAACTGTATAGTATTCGTCAAAACTTCCAATTAATAACTCCTCCAACGAAGTTGGGAGGAGGTTATGTTTTCGCCTCTGTCTGTTTGTCCAATTGGCCTGTTTGTCTGTTTGTGAACAACTTCCTAGCCACAAGTTTACTCATAGAGTAGTGAAACTTTCAGGGATTAATTCTCATGTTGAAACGTGGAAGCGGTTCATTTTCGAAAGTACGAGATCAAAGGTCTAGGTCAACCGAATTAACCCTTGAAATAATCTGCCGTGATGGAGGTCTGCCCTCTCAGAGTGCTTTTCTATTGTATATGAAATCATGAAATGTATTTCTGAATCCCGACAGAATTATTCAGTGTGTTTGGTATATCAAAATGTAATCTAGTTTGTATCAAAACATCATTTCTATAAATTTAGAGCTTTCTCGGCATACCTAAACAGTTCCTGTACCTTTTTATTACACCAGTAAAATGACTAAGAAAACATGAAGCAAATTCTGATGAAGGAAACAAGCGTGCAATAAACAATACACGAAAGAATAGGTAGTCGTCGTGAGGGGAGGTTTTTTTTTTTTTTTTTTTTTTTTTTTTTTAATCGCGACCTGAACTATCTATATGCTATTTGCTGAGCTGAGACCAGAGGTCCATACAAAACATACTGTACTTTATATAACCTCTTACCCCACACATAACTACCACTGTAGAGTAAAGTTATAAATCCCATTTCAAATGTCATTATTGACACTAAAATATTCTATTTTT
>NC_090731.1:33353683-33366183 GCF_036898095.1 Palaemon carinicauda | reverse complement strand
AAAAAAACTATTTACATAAAAACAGTCGTACACATGTCTGGATTTACTTCACATTTTTTTTTATTGAATTTAAAATTCTGGTTCATGGAAATATTCAAACGAAATGTGTTTATGTTGAGCAGGCTGAGATAAGACTCTCTTTATAGTTTATATATGACCGATCTATTCTAACGTTGTTATCAATCTTAAGACATCTTATATTTATTATTCATTACTTCTCATGCAGTTTATTTATTTCTTTATTTCCATTCCTTGCTGGGCTAATTTTCCCTGTTTGAGCCCTGGGCTTATGGCATCCTGCTTTTTCAGCTAAGGTTTTTAGCTTAACTATTAATAATAATAATAATAATAATAATAATAATAATAATAATAATAATAATGATAATGATAATGATAATGATAATGATAGTGATAACAAGAACAAGAACAAGAACAAGAACAATAATATTAAAAATAATAATAATAGTAATAATAATAATCCAGCTGTTAAACATTCTTTCCAATGCTTTTGTACCATTCAGTTGTCCCAACAACGTTCACGCAGTTTTCCTTCATCTGCAATATCCTTTAATTAATTTACCAATCAGGTTTTGAGAGAACAAATATGAATCAAAATTTTGCCCCTTCCCTTTTAAAAAAAAATAGGTGAGTGCGTCTATTTACAAGGATATTGAACTTGGACCTCTGTCCAAACACCGCCCCATTTCCTGTCTATTATTATTATTATTATTATTATTATTATTATTATTATTATTATTATTATTATTATTATTATTAGCTAAGCTACAACCCTACTTGGAAAAGCAGGATGCTATAACCCCAAATGCTCCAACAGAGAAAAATAGCCTAGTGAGGAAAGGAAATAAGGAAAGAAATAAACTATAGGAGAGGTAATGAGCAATATAAAAGGTTTTAAGAACAGTAATAACATTAAAATAGATCTTTCATATAAACTATAAAAATTTAAAATAATAAGACGAAGAGAAATAAGACAGAAAATTATGCCCGAGTGTACCCTCAAGCAAGAGAACCCTACCCCAGGACGGTGGAAAACCATGGTACAGAGGCTATGGCACTACCAAGACTAGAGAACAATTGTTTGATTTTGGAATGTCCTCCTAGAAGAGCTGCTTACCACAGCTAATGAGTCTCTTCTACCCTTAATTAACAAAGAGACCAATTCCTCTCCCTCAGGAAATGAAATAAAAGTGTGGCCCTAGAGACTGCCCATATTTACATTTGATCAGTGCTCAACCCCCATCTCCATCCAAGCTAGGACCAGGTAATGGCTGCTGATGACTCAGCAGATAGACCAACAGGCTTCCCTAAAACCCCCATCCTTAGCTCGCAATGATGGTAAGGTTACAGTGACCAAAGAAACTAACGAGTAAGAACAGGACTCGAACCCCACTAGCGTTCACCAGTCAAGGACCTTATGCTAGGTTCTCACTATGTTACCGGCAGCCCCGTTTTCTCGAAACGTAGCGCAACCTGTATTTTTTGCCATTTTTTCCTCCATATTCAAGGTTTGTTACGGCATTCTAAATTTTCTTGCGATCTACCACTGTGTCCGCGACATGCCATGGGAAGAGGGGGAGGGACTTCCCCCGAAGGCTCACAGGCGCACTACGGTTTGGACAGCGGTCTACCACGAATGTAAACACGTTCCCCCCAGGCCTGTCACGTTCAAATATGGTCTTTCACGTTCAGATAGGGTGCCTAACGTTTTTGCCGTTCTGATCAGGGTCAGACACGTATTTACCGTTTTGCCAAGGCTTTCAACAGACGAAACGTGGAAGTCGGGCAGCTTTGGAGCACGTTTTTGGCCACGGTATAAAAACGAGGGCCTACCAAGGAACATCAATAATTTCATCTAACCTTTGACGAGACATCATCATGGATTCCAACGATGACGATTTTGTTTTTGTCTGTTTGCTCAGTTTATATATACATTCTCTTCGTCAAATCGGAGGTCAGAGAGGGAGAGCTAGAGAGCGGCTGGTGAGAAGGAGAATGAAAAGGCAACGATGGACGTGGGTGCGCGAATGGTTGTCAGAAGATAGGCAGCTGAGACTGGGCTATTACTCAAGATTTCTCGTAAGAGAACTCCGCACTGAAGATGTTTCTTCATTCCAGAACTATTGAGATTGACTCCAGAGATATTTAAAACATATTCAATAAAGCTTCGAGAACTTTTGGTTACTGGTGTAGTAGCCATATCTATATCTTTTTTATGGCATTTAATCCATTAGGATTTATTATTTTGCTGAGGGACGGTATTTTGTGAAGCAAATTAAGTCGCTATATAGTGCAAATGCAGTATATTTTATTTCGCCGAGAATTATCTGTGATTGACAGTTTGGTTATTTAGAATCACCTGAGGGTTCTCGCCTATGCTGCCCTATTTCAGTCTAGTTTTCTTTCACAGTTTATCATAAAGCCAGATGGTCACGTTAAATTTTTTGCCATAAAAATGATTCAGTCTCCTCCAAGAAAGCTTCAACTTTTTACGAATTGTTTATTTAGATTTCTGGTGCTTAATTTGTTATTTTTTGTATAATAGGTTTTTATATGGACTGGAATTTAATAAGTAATTATTATGACGTCAGTAAAGTTATAGTGATATTTTATTGATTAATAAAACACTTAGGCTTTTCTTTAATCAAAGAAACTAATTTCCAGATTAGTATAAATAAATACAATTAATTACCTGTCATCAATTTATTATCATTACTATTCATAACGAGCATACGTTCTTTCAATAGAAGCGGAAAGAATGACCATAAATAAAAACAGAATTAAAATTGAGAAATGTAGGTGGATAAAGTCATTAATAACAAAAAGATCCTATAGACTTGCTTCCCGTTACGCTACGGAACGCCTCCAAGTTTTGATAAGGCTAATTACGTACTGCTACGTTATGTTACGTTTTGTTGCGTTTACCCCCGTTTTACTACGGTCTACTAAGTTTTCGATCTGCACCTGGACTGCCGGGGAAAATTTTTTGACAGTTTAAAATTTTGAGCCGGCATCCACGGCAGTCAGGGCTTGTCACGTTTGCCAATCCAGTTCCACAGAGTTGTGTAACGTTTTTTCGCGTCCATCCCGTTTTGTTCACGGTGGCCCGAAACGGGGTTGCCGGGACCGCAGGGAACATAGTGAAAACCTAGCATTACCACATCGGTCACCACAACCCTGGTGATTGGATCTAAAGAGTTTCGAAGTAATTATGTTTGACAGAGTACTGATTTCTTTCAGTTAATTTTGGCACCCTTTTGTTCTTTTCAGATTTGTACATTATATTTACTGAATATTTTTGTTTTATTTCCCTTTCCTTACAGCATATTTAATATTTCTTTATTTTTCATTCTCCATTACTCTTTGAATCTCATAATTTCCTTCATGATTAAAGGAATTTCTATCTCATGTGCATTCTAATAGAGAATCAAAGAGTTAAAAGGTCCAAAGGAAGAGAGATGATCACGAAAATGAAGGACGGAAAACGAGCGAAATAAGACATATGGGATGGGGAGAAGATTGGAATGATGCCATTTTGAAAGCTACATAGGAGTACATAGCTATGGTAAAAGAGAGAAAAAAGCAAAGAGATAATGACAAAAAATTTCATAGAGAAAATATCCATAAAATAAATAAACAGAAACCTAAGAAAATTATTGATAGAAAAATAACATAAGTAGTATGAAACATATAAGTATGGAACTAGTTAACTATTGTAATACAAAAAAATACGAAATTGGGATATGCCTGCATCTGAAACACACACACATCTCTCTCTCTCTCTCTCTCTCTCTCTCTCTCTCTCTCTCTCTCTCTCTCTCTCTCTCTCTCCTCTCTCTCTCAACTGGCGATGCAATTTTACGCCCTAATAATTGCAAAACAAACAATAAAAAGTTTAAAACCAGTTT
The DNA here is from genome assembly GCF_036898095.1 of Palaemon carinicauda. Classification (NCBI taxonomy): domain Eukaryota; kingdom Metazoa; phylum Arthropoda; class Malacostraca; order Decapoda; family Palaemonidae; genus Palaemon; species Palaemon carinicauda. Next base: position 33,362,257 of record NC_090731.1, on the reverse strand, counting down.
TTATTTTATTTCCAATATCTGTTGAATCACCACAGCAAAAGCTTATATTCTTTATACACAACAGTTCACTCTCGTTGGAATATATGAATTTAGATCTGAAAGTTCTTTAAACTTGATGTTGGTATAGCCTACGCGTTGCATATCAAATAAAATTGTTTTATAAAAAACGAACATGCATATATATATATATATATACATATATATATAATATATATATATATATATATATATATATATATATATATATATATATATATATATAGGGCTGGGTGGGGTGAGGTTTTGGGGCTGTTAGGTGTGTGGGTTCCATGTCAAAAGCTCTTACCCTAAATGTTAACGACATTTTCATTACGCGCTAAGGTTCGAAATCCCTGGCCGGGCAGAAGTACCCTATCATAAAAGCAATTTCCCTATGGTTTTGAGATCCAGTGAAAGAGCTAGTTTGTTATTATAATGTAATTGTATCCTATCTGTAAAAATATATACACACATACACACACACGTATATATACAGTATATATATGTATATATATATATATATATATATATATATATTATATATATATATATATATTATTACTAGCGAAGCTACAACCCTAGTTGGAAAAGCAAGATGCTATAAGCCCAAGGGCTCCAATAGGGAAAAATAGCCCAGTGAGGAAAGGAAATAAGGAAATAAATAAATGATGAGAACAAATTAACAATAAATCATTCTAAAAACAGTAACAACGTCAAAATAGACATGTCTTATATAAACTAATTAACAACGTCAAAAACAGATATGTCATATATAAACTATAAAAAGAATCATGTCAGCCTGGTCAACATAAAAATATTTGCTCCAACTTTGAACTTTTGAATTTCTACTGATTTCAACTACTCGACTAGGAAGATCGTTCCACAACTTGGTAACAGCTGGAATAAAACTTCTAGAATACTGTGTAGTATTGCGCCTCATGATGGAGAACACCTGGCTATTAGAATTAACTGCCTGCCTAGTATTACGAACAGGATAGAATTGTTCAGGGAGATCTGAACTAATTGAACGACGGTGCCAAAGACTAATATCTAGATCAGGAATAAGAAATTTAATAGACCATAAGTTTCTGTCCAATAAATTAAGATGATAATCAGCAGCTGAAGACCAGATAGGAGAACAATATCAAAACAAGGTAGAATGAAAGAATTGAGACACTTCTTCAGAATAGATTGATCACCGAAAATCTTAAAAGACTTTCTCAGTAAGCCAATTTCTTTTGCAATTGAAGAAGACACAGACTTATTGTGTTTCTCAAAAGTAAATTTACTGTCGAGAATCCCACCTAAAATTTTAAAAGTCATACAAAATTAAAGAAACATTATCAATACTGAGATCCGGATATTGATGAGCCACCGTCCTTGACCTACTTATAATCATACTTTGAGTTCTGTTAGGATTCAACTTCATACCCCATAATTCAAATCTCTATTAAGGGATTCCCCAACCCCAGATCTACATTCAGGGGATGGAATTGATGCAAAGAGAGTAGCATCATCTGCATATGCAACAAGCTTGTTTTCTAGGCCAAACCACATGTCATGTGTACATAGTATGAAAAGTAATGGGCCAAGAACACTACCTTATGGAACACCAGATATCACATTCCTATACTCACTATGGTGCCCATCTACAACAACTCTTTGAGATCTATTACTTAGAAAATCAATAATAATGCTAAGAAACGACACACCTACTCCCAACTGTTTGAGTACGAAAACCAAATTGCAAACTAAGGAATAGATGATTACCTTCAGCAAACTATTAAGACGTTTTGCCAGAAGACGTTCAAAAACTTTAGATAATATGGGAGTTATGGAAATTGGGCGGTAATCACACACACACACACACACACACACACACACATATATATATATATATATATATATATACACACATATGCGTATATATATACATACATATATATATATATATAATATATATATATATATATATATACATATATATATATATATATATATATATATACAAATATACATATATACAATATATATATATATATAAATATATATATATATATATATATATATATATATATATAGATATATATACATATAGATATGTATATATATATATAATATATATATATATATATATATATTGTGTGTGTGTGTATGTATGATTACCGCCCAATTTCCTATATATATATATATATATATATATATATGATATATATATGTATATATATATATATATATATATATTTATATATATATATATATATATAATATATATATATATATATATTTGCACGTGTAGAAATCACGAAAGCTGGCACGTGATGAATATAAAATGTAATATAGCCACGAAAGGAAAAATGAAAAAGACTTGATTGGAGTTGGTACTTTCATCCACTCAGGACATTATCAAACTCAGCAATGAGAATACATATACAAAGACATCGTATTTATACTGGAGAAGGGGATCAACAGCTGTCAGTTTCTTAATAATTTCGGAGAAGTCAGATTTTAGATAAAAGGATAATACTGGATTAACGGAAAACAGACCTGGGCTTAGATTCAAATTTCTACCTTGAGTACAGGAGATTAAAAATGATTCAACAATATTCCTTTGGAAATAGTCATTTACATGGATTACTTTTTCCGTCTTTGACCAACCAATTCTGTGACTTGACCCTAACCAGTGGGAGGCCAAAGCATTATTAAGAGAACCCCTGGAGACGGCCACCTGATGCTGTTTTAATCTGACTGGTATACTTTTTGATGTTTGGCCAACAGAAAATAGGTTACACTCTGAACAAGGAATGCTATATATTACATTATTATCATTTCCAGAACTATTCTTAATTAACATGTTTTTTAAAGTACAATTATATTTAAACACTACAGCAATGTCTAGTTTTTTCAAAAGGGGTATAACATCTAAAAAACAAACATGAAATGGCAAGCAAAGCATATTATTAATTGTTTCCTTTCTCTTTAATTGGACACTATAAAATGATTTCTTAACCTTATTCATACATTATTCTAAGAAATATTTGGGATAACAAAGATCTGTTGCAATTTTTTCTATTTTAGTGAACTCCTCCTCATGTAATCTGGGCTACAAATTCTCAATGCCCTAAGGTACATGAGGAAAAAAAATGAATGCTTTATATTTTTAGAGTGACCGGAGTAAAAATGTACATATGAAAAATTATTTGTAGGCTTTCTATACATGGAAAACTTAAATTTATCTGTTTCTCTAACTATTAAAACATCTAAAAAATGGGATACGGTTATTTTCTTAATTTTCTATAGTGAATTTTATTGATGGTACTAATGAATTATTGATTGAAACAAAACCCTCAAGATTAAAATTTTCTTCTAAAATACCTAGAACATCATCAACATATCGATACCACACAATTTGGGAAGACCACACTGAAGGAATTAATCAAGATTCAAAATATTCCATATATATGTGGATAAAAGTGGGGACAAAGGATAACCCATAGCCATACAAAAACTTGTTCATAGAAATCTAAATTAAAACTAAATTTATACTTTTTAATGCACAAACAAATGAGCTCAATAATAGTATGGGTTGATAAAGGTAAATTATAAGCATCTAAAATAACCGACAGGAAATCCAATAAGTCATCAACGGCACTTTGGTAAACAATGAAGTTACATCAAAACTTACTAATCTATGTCTAGACGTAAGGTGAACTTTTTGTAATTTTTCGCAAAATTAGGGTCAAGTCACAGAATTGGTTGGTCAAAGACGGAAAAAATAATCCATGTAACTGACTATTTCCAAAGGAATATTGTTGAATCATTTTTAATCTCCTGTACACAAGGTAGAAATTTGAATCTAAGCCCAGGTCTGTTTTCCGTTAATCCAGTATTATCCTTTTATCTAAAATCTGACTTCTCCGGAATTATTAAGAAACTGACAGCTGTTGGATCCCCTTCTCCAGTATAAATACGATGTCTTTGTATATGTATTCTCATTGCTGAGTTTGATAATGTCCTGAGTGGATGAAAGTACTAACTCCAATCAAGTCTTTTTCATTTTCCATTTTGTGGCTATAATACATACATATGCATATATATACTGTATATATATACACACACACACATATATATATATATATATATACACAAATATATATATATATATATATATATATATATATATATATACATGTATATACTGATATATATATATATATATATATATATATATATATATACATGTATATACTGTATATATACACACACGCACATATATATATATATATATATATATATATATATATATATATATAAGCATACATATATATATATATATATATATATATATATATATATATATAAATATATATATATATATATATATATATATATATATATATATATGTATGTATACATATATGTGTGTATATGTATATATACATATATATATACATATATATATATATATATATATATGTATATGGCATATGTATATATATAACATATACATAGATAGACACATATATATACACACATGCAAACACACACACACACACACACACACACATATATATATTATATATATATATATATATATATATATATATAAATAATTGTCAAAGATTCTAAATATCATTGAATTTGTTTGGTGATATTTTCAACTTCTATTTTCCAAGTCATACTTTTTTGTTGTTTGTATGAATGCATCGTCTATTGTTGACTTTTGAATTTCTCTATCTGTATTTCTTCTTTACGCAAAAGAAGATCTACAAGCATGCATGTTATAAATGAGCATACATATCTCCAGTGCGTTCATCAATACATGCATATACCTTCCTTCATGCCATGGGAGGAAATCAAAATATATTCACACGAGTTGAGAACTGCATGAATAACAATTGATTGTGCTGAAGACTTTCCACATTTTACCTTCCTCGTCATGTTTTGTTCTGCATTGAGTCTGAAGTAAGACTAGAGTTTGCAAGGATTAAGTTTTTTTTTTCTTCTTTTTTCAGCATCTACAAACTGACTAGAACAACACATGATAAATATAGAGAATTCATTGAGAGAGGAATTGATTTCAATAACTTTCTCGCTAGAGAGAGAGTTATATTTAGTTATTTCTAGGTAATTCATTCTTCATGGTTATTATTCATGGTGTTGTATACAGTGAAAAATTCTAAAGACATCCTTTTTACTGCATTTTGGATATTTCATCATCCTCCCAAACATGCAAATGCACAAAGATGAAAAAAATGACAAGAATTGATTATACTTATATTCCATTACATTATTACTTATAAAAAAACAATGATGACATATAAAGTTGTTGCACAAATTTGTTTCAGGAAATTGAAACGAAGACAATCCAAGTTGAAAAAAAAGGTATTTCAAGAAAAAGATATTGTTCAGTGGCCTCTGGAATTGCTCTTCGGAAAGTTTTAATAAATTCTTAGACAAAATGTCGAAGTATCAAACTTTAATCTCTTTCTTTTATCTAGAGCTTTGTGTGAGTACTTGAAAACTAAAAGTAAGAATGGAAAACCTTTTGATCTAAAGAAAAAGGGTGAAAGACATTTCGTAATTGTCGTCATCATTGTTTTTGTTCTGAAAGGAAAAACTGTTTTCATTTCAATTTCAAAAGTATGAATTTCAATAGTAAACTGTCCACCCAGGACTGCTTCTCTCTCTCTCTCTCTCTCTCTCTCTCTCTCTCTCTCTCTCTCTCTCCCTCTCTCTCTCTCTCTCTCTCTCTCTCTCTCTCTCTCTCTCAGCTTCTATCCACAGTTATCGACGAATAAAAATGGTCAACCAGGGTAAACCTAATTTCAAGGACAAAGGTCCATTTCACATATTTCTTCGGACGAAGATCAAACGCTGGGGTTTCCTTTCATGACCTGAGAGTGCTACTCTAAGAGATCCACTCAGAGAGAGAGAGAGAGAGAGAGAGAGAGAGAGAGAGAGAGAGAGAGAGAGAGAGAGAGAGAGAGTAAACTTGAATATTGATATGAATGCAAATTTGAATGCTTCCAATTCCACCTGCTGGTCAGAGACCAGTGTTATTTCGTTTATTAATGAGACGTCTTTTGATATTTATAGTCTGTATAATTTGGTAACTCAGATTCAATTGCTGATGGTATTGATTGTCTTGCAGTTGAAGGGACTTTCAGTTACAAATATCACTCTTGAAGTAACGTAATATTAAGACTTAGTAAGGTAATACATGGACTTAATAAGTTAATACTTGGACTTAATATGGTTATATTGAGACTTACTAAGGTAATATTGAGATTTAGTAGAGAAATATTGAGACTTAGTAAGGTAATACTGGGGACTTATTAAACATAATACTGGGACTTAGTAAGGTAATACTTGGACTTATTAAGGTAATATTGAGACTTAGTAAGGAAATACCGGGACTTAGTAAAGTAATATTGAGACTTAGTAAAGTAATTTTTAGACTTAGTAAGGTTAATACTGGGACTTAGTAAGGTAATACGGGGATTTAGTAGAGTAATATTGAGACTTAGTAAGGAAACACTTGGACTTAGTAAGGTAATATTGAGACTTAGAAAAGAATATTGAGACTTAGTAAGGTAATACTGGGACTTAGTAAGGTAATACTGGGATTTAGTAGGGTAATATTGAGACTTAGTAAGGAAATACTTGGACTTAGTAAGGTAATACTGAGACTTAGAAAAGAAATATTGAGACTTAGTAAGGTAATACTGGGACTTAGTAATGTAATACTGGATTTAGTAGGGTAATATTGAGACTTAGTAAGGAAATACTTGGACTTAGTAAGGTAATACTGAGACTTAGAAAAGAAATATTGAGACTTAGTAAGGTAATAATCGGACTTATTCAGGTAATACTGGAACTTACAAAGGTAATATTGAGACTTTGTAAGGTAATACCGGGACTTAGTAAAGTAATATTGAGACTTAGTTAAGTAATTTTGAGACTTAGTAATATAATACTGGGGCTTAATAAGGTAATACTGGGACTTAGTAGGGTAGTATTGAGACTTAGTAAGGAAATACTTGAACATAGTAAGGTAATATTGAGACTCAGTAAGGTAATTTTGAGATTTAGTAAGGTAATGCTGTGACATAATAACGAAAATACTTGCACTTAAAAAGGTAATATTGAGACTTAGTAAAGTAATACTGGGACTTAGTAAGGCAATGTTGAGACTTCGCAAGGTATTTTTGAGACTTAGTAAGGAAATACTTGGACTTAGTAAGGTCATATTGAGGCTTGATAAAGTAATTTTGAGACTTGGTATGGTAATACTGGGACTTAGTAAGGTAACACTGGGACTTACTAAGGTAATATTGAGACTTAGTAAGGTAATACTTGGACTTAGTAAGGTAATACTGGACCTGATTAAAGTAATGTTGAGACTTAGTAAGGTAATATTGAGCCTTTTTAAGGTAATATTTGGAATTAGTAAGGCAATATTGAGACTTAGTAAGGTAATATTGGGATTTTAAAGACTAAAATTTAATGCATAGTAAGATTCAGTGAACAAAGAGGAGAAGGTCCTTCAGAGAATGGATATAGAAAAACTATGCAGTAAGTAGTGACAGAGAGAGAGAGAGAGAGAGAGAGAGAGAGAGAGAGAGAGAGAGAGAGAGAGAGAGAGAGAGAGGGAGAGAGAGATCAGAATCGTAATGGAAACCCTTAACTTCTTCGATTAATCTGATGACAAAGTTGTTATGCAAGTCTAGACGAATTCCCTTGTTAGCAATCAGGGACAGTTGTGTTTAGCTGTAAAGTAAACATTTGCTTATATTTGATTAGGTAGAAAATTCATTCTGGAGAGAGAGAGGAGAGAGAGAGAGAGAGAGAGAGAGAGAGAGAGAGAGAGAGGATTTCATATGTTTAAAAAAAGGGTAATGAACGGAGTTATATATCTATAAAATTAATTTACACAAAGATATTCCAGTAAGTGGTGAGAAATGATAGTGAGAAATATTTGCATATACACTAGATGTGTGAGTACTCATGGCTAAATTCTTTTAAACTATGAGTACAAAGTTTAGTGGAAGATTGAAAAAAAGCAAATCAGACAATGGCTAGGCTAAATAAAATTTGTAAATCAAATCACCTGAAAGTACATATAAAAATCAGGCTATATATCAGTTTAGTGAAATATGTGATACTGTATGGATATGAGTCGTGGTATGACAATGAAACAATCTCCAACAGATTTAGTAGGTTTGAGAACAAAGCTCCCAGAAGTATATTGGGAGTTAAATGGCAAGTCAGGATTAGAAATTAAAACTATAAGAGAGGTAACTCGAGTGCCAGATGTGGATGAGGTCATGGTGAAGGGTAGATGTAAATGTTTTGGGCATGCTCTTCGCAGTCACCAATGGATATTAGTTCACCAAACGTTTAACTAGGCTCCACACGGCACCAGAAGAGTTAGAAAACCCAGGCCTACATGGCTGATAACTGTGAAGCGTGAAGTAGGAGGTGATGAGTGGAGAAGTATTGAATTAAAAGCTCAAGATAGAGAAGACTGGTGAAACCTAACAGAGGCCTCTT
>NC_090731.1:33343683-33346183 GCF_036898095.1 Palaemon carinicauda | reverse complement strand
CGAAACTTCTATTTCATTCAGCAGAGATGACCCAGTCCCTGTTCGCTATATTTGGAAGAATCTCTTGTTTACATCGAAGTTCGCATTCCATTGTTCACTGAAAACTATAAACTGTTCATTAGCCAAACAACCATTGTGACCTGCTTGGTAAAACTGATCGCCCTCCTAAAATTAGAACTTGTGTCGATAATTACCCAAGTCGTGTATACATTGTTCTGACAATACTATACAGGATTCAGTTGGCTTCCATGATGTTGTTTTGTGCTTTTCCAGAATCATCTCTAAAGACTATACTTGAGTTTCTCTGAAAAGTCCTTAGGAAGTTTTGCTCTTGTGTTATATGAAACATTTATGTTTTTTATTTTATGCCTAATTTCAGTATCATAGTTTATATGAAATAAGTCAGTGCTACTTAATGTGTCCTTCTCCTATGCTGTTTTTCCTTGAGGAAGCTCCTAGGGAAGTTCCCCAATACTAGGGGATTATCCTTAGAGTGGAATTTTTGGTACCAAGCAGTCAACACGAAAAAAAAAAGGTAATTGCGCACGGGCACAATTGTGGCAATAGAATATCAGCATAAAATATAGGAAAAAATGTAGTCAATTAAAGATAAAATATGAATAGGAAATACCTTTAAACACACAAAATGGCCAAACAAAAAAAAAGACATTTAGAGCAAAATGCTAAAGTATTCTGCTCTAATAAGGAGAAATGTCATTCGGACTTCGGTAAAAAGGACAGTGTTAGTTAAGGCTGTTATCTAGTTGAAAAGGAATTCTCGTCTCGTCAAGGACTCTAGGATATAGGAGTGAGAAAGGAGCAAAGGAAAGGGTTAAAATAGAAAATAAAGGGAATTGGTCTTTTGTAATTGGAAAATGTATTAGAATGAAGAAAGCCTGGATTGAAGATTACGGATTAGACGAAAAGAAAAGACAAAGGTCCCTCTCTCTCTCTCTCTCTCTCTCTCTCTCTCTCTCTCTCCCCATTTCATCCACGTAACGAACAAAAACACAATTCAAAATTAAAGAATTTTATCCATTATTTTGAAGACCTATATATCAAATCCAAATTACACTACAGCTCATATTTTAAGTGAATATTATAATATAACATAAATGAAAGATTTCAATATCTCTGCAATCACAATGATCCACAAGTTATTGGAAAACGTAATTGCATGCACGGGCCTCCAAACGACATTATCATTTTTCAATATTATCACGAATAAACTGGATACGTATCTATAAAGTATTTTGATTTTGAAAATAAGTTACTTGACAACAATATGAGGGCGAGAGCCTTCCGATGTCACTGGATCATACTTAAAGAAGAATCTTTTGTTCTGTTCTCTGTTCTCTTGACAAGTTCCCCCGACTGCGATTGAAATTACTACCATAATGGTATCTGTAGAAATTATTAAAATTATCAAAATGATTATTATTAAAAATATACAAAAATAATCAAAATTATAATAATTATCAAAAGCATTAACATTATTATTATCAAATAAATTTTTTTAATCATTGCTATTATTAATATCATTGAGATCAGTATCCTTATTAATGAGATTATCAAAATAATTATTATTATCATTAGAATTATTTAGAAGCCAAATAGTGCAAGCTGATATTGTATGTGAGATAACCGGGCCTAATCATTGGAAGTTATTATTATTATTATTATTATTATTATTATTATTATTATTATTATTATTATTATTATTATTATTATTACTTGCTAAGCTACAACCCTAGTTGGAAAAGCACGATGATAAGAGCTCCAACAGGGAAAATAGCCCAGTGAAAAATAAGATATTTCAAAAGCATTAACAACAATGAAATAAATACTTCTTATATAAGCTATAAAAAAACTTTAACAAAACAAGAGGAAGAGATATGAAATAGAATAGTGTGGCCGAGTGTACCTTATGGCAAGAGAACTCTAACCCAAGACAGTGGAAGACCACAGTACAGATGCTATGGCAATGCCAAAGACTAGAGAGTCTTTTCTACCCTTATCAAGATAAATTGGCCATTGACCAATTACAGTGCAGTAGTTAACCCTTTTGGTGAAAAATAATTTTTTAAATAAAAAAGGATTCACAATCAAAGTGGGAAAAAATAGACCTAGAACTTCAAGAGCTTTCTATCCTTTTGTCTAGAATCGGCATATACTGTACAATGCTACTGGCGATTAATATATCAGAATATCATCAGCATACTGTGTATAGTGTTACACACACATCATATATATATATATATATATACACATATATGTATAATATATTTAATATATATATATACTATATATATATATATGTGTTATATATATATATATATATATACATATATATATTTATATATATATATATATATATCAATACAGACATCTATATACATATATATATATATATATATATATATTTGGATATATATATATATATATATATATGTGTGTGTGTGTGTGGGGGGGGCTGTGTGTATACATATATACAACTGTA
>NC_090731.1:33334980-33338183 GCF_036898095.1 Palaemon carinicauda | reverse complement strand
TTCATTCGATTAACATTTTCCAATTTATAAAAGACCAATTCCCTTTATTTTCTATTTTCCCCTTTTTCCTTTACCCTTTTCTCACTCCTATATCCTAGAGTCCTTGACGAGACGAGCATTCCTTTTCAACTAGATAAGTCTTAATTAACACTATCCTTTTAACGAAGTCTGAATAACATTTTCTACTTGTTTGAACAGAATACTGTAGCTTTTGTCCTGGGTAAATTCTATTGCTTTTCAAATTTTCAATATTTTGCTCTATTTTTTTTTTTTGTAGGTATTTCCTATTCATTTTATATCGCTCTCTGGTTGACTACCCTTTTTTTTTTTCTTTCGATATTCCATTGCCACTATTGTGGCCCATGCGTTATTACCTATTTTTTCGTGTTGACTCGGGTTGGTACCAAAGATTCCACTCTAGGGATAATCCCCTAGTATTGGGGGATTTCCCTGATGAATTTGGAAGTGCCTCGTTTATCTAGGGATATAGCCTAGTGGTGGTGTGAGAAACTTGGAGAGTAGAGGCTTCTACAGGTTTGTATTGAATTTAATATGACAAGAAATTAGAAATAATGAATAAATGAAGAAAAAAGTAATAAATAGATAGCCGTTATATATTGAACATTATCCCCATAATTCACGTTGTCTCAGTTATAAATAATGGGTACTGAGAAATGCATTGATATTTCGTCTGGGATTGCTGTCACATAATGAAGTTATTTTTTTTTGCTTCATTTTGTTCCGTAGCTCTAGAGCTTCCTCATGGAAACAGCATAAGAGAAGGGAACATCAAGTAATACTTACTATTTGCATATCTATTATGAAACTGAAATTAGATATATAAAAACATTTGTTTCATAAAAAAGTGCAAAACTTCAAAAGGATTTTTCAGAGAACCGCAAGTATAACTTTAATGGATCTTTAAGAGATGGTTCTGGAAAAGCACAAAACATCATCAATGGAAGCCAACTGAATCCTGTATAGTATTGTCAGAACACTGTATACCAGACTTGGGTAATTGTCGATACAAATTCTAATTCTAGGAGGGCGATCAGTTTTACCAAGCAGGGTCACAATGGTTGCTTGGCTAATGGACGGTTTATAGTTTTCGGTGAACAATGGAACGCAAACTTCGATGTAAACAAGAGATTCTTCTAAATTTAGCGAACAGGGAATGGGTCATCTCTGCTGGATGAAATAGAAGGTTCGTAGTTATTCAGTTTTATGAAAGTAAATTGCAATAATGCATTGTGGGATACTGAAGTGAGACTTGATGTTCAGTCATTTAGTCTTTATCTATTTCAAATGAGATCCTTTAATTATCATGTTTAATTTTTAATGAAGACAATAATTTGGATAATGATCCCATAAAGAAAATTCGTCATAGATGGGTTAGGCGACGTATAACACACGTAAGATAGTTTTTATGTCGGGGATCATTTGTGAGAAATGTTATAAAGTATGAATTCCTGATTGTTTTGTTAGATGGTGATTTTTTTCTTTTTATTAAGAAGAGAAAGTGGGAGACCCACATTTTTTTTCTTTAATTTTTGCCCCGTACTTTGTTCGGAGAACGTACCAGAGAAAATACACTGAAAAGACACAATAGTTTTTTTTCTTTCTTTCCTGTAATATATACAAACGGTGTAAATATAATTTTCCCTATATATTAAATTGCCCTTTCCTTAACTATTTAAAAAAAAAAAATCCAATGATAGTGCTATGCCTGACATTATTTTTCCTTTCTCCTCTATTCACATTTATATATTCCCATTTTTCCTTGTTTCATCAGAGGACGAACATAAAGCAGCTTATCCACATTATCTCATACTCAGCAGCATGGATGTGACTTCATTCCACATAAAGGTCTCACAATGGCATTGCTGCGTTTTTTTTACGACTTGTCTTCCCGTTTCTTGTCCCCAGTTCCTAGCCTCCTCCCAACCACCCATCTCCCCATTTTCCTTGGTTCCTCTCTACTAACTTTCCTCCTTAGCAACCCCCCCCCCCCCCTCCAACTGTCCGTAGGAGAAAGAAGGCAGTTTCTTGTAGCTGTTGTTTGAATAAATTTATTTCAGATTTATAGTTTTAACTTTACTTTTCCAATTAAACGTTGATTCGTTTTTTAGTTTTTCCTGTAGTTGAAAACCTATTTGATTTCTTTTTTTATGATTCCCTAATCACGGTTGTAGTATTGTTCCAATTAAATGTTGATTCATTTTTTTTAGTTGTTCCAGAAGTAGAAAGCGTATTTGAATTCCTTTTTCCTTTTTATGTTTCCCTTATCACCGTAGTGTTATTGTTGCTGTGAGGAGGACCTAAATTATGATAAGTTTCTCACGGTGTGTTTTCCTGAAAACGTAAAACCTGATAAAATAATTGAATGTGTTTGTATAACGTTTTTAATAGATTAAATTACGTGTAACATTCCATCAGTCATCTATTGTATGTTGGTCATTGTGATCAATATTTTCTTCCCTCGGAAACCTCTCTCTCTCTCTCTCTCTTTCTCTCTCTCTCTCTCTCTCTCTCTCTCTCTCTCTCTCTCTCTCTCTCTCTCTCTCTCTCCTCCTCTCTCTCTCTCTCTCTCTCATCGTCAGTAATGGGGTATGACTTTATTGTGGAATATTTACCGTAAATAGATACAGATGTACAGTCTACATATAGGTGTAATAGTGTAATTTATTTTTTTCTAAAGTGAAATAATTCATTTATCAATTTTATTAGTTTTGTATAATATTTCTTTTATTCAAGGCTTGAATGCTCTTTATTGATCGTGTATCTTTAAGGAATACAAGTTTGCAGAGTCTAAATCTCCTCAATGTTTATGAATTAATGTTAGCAGTTAACCCGGTATTCTAAATGTTATAATAGCATTAAATTACGACTAGTTCATATATATTAGGGCCAGACTGTCGTAAATCACTTATAGTATTTTTGTAATGAAAGATGATGTAAAGTAGGTCCTCGGGTTATGTTCATGGAAACGAAGCATCACCAATAAACTATAAAGAAAATGTGTTTCGTACTCAGATGGTTGGGTGTCATTTCGAACGTTGTACTAGTTTTCATAAGTTCTGGCTTATCATTGTATCAGTGCTTTTGCTTACGCCTATCTGGATTGTTGCTTTCCATGTTGTTTGTATTTTATGCAAGTTAGCAAGAAAAGCTTCTTTTTGGACTTATTTGAGAATTGGTAATGT
>NC_090731.1:33322480-33329980 GCF_036898095.1 Palaemon carinicauda | reverse complement strand
GATTTTATTTTTAATAGATTGCAAAAGGGATTCATCCGCAACTGAATGAGCGTGATTAATTTCAGCAACGAAAAGAATACGATGTTTATAAACTTCTACATCCAAGATATGTTGATTTTTGTGAATTACTAAAGTGGTATTTAAATGATTACAGACTTCAATATTACATTGTTGATGTGAGCCTACTGTATAAATAGCTTGTGTGACAGAAAATCCGTTAGTTTTCAAATTGTCGGAAAGGATTAATATTTCAGATCCCGGTAATGTTTTCTTTACTTGCACTATTAAATTCGAAGGTACGTTTGGCTCGATAGATTGCGTGCAAGATGATATTACGGGGTGAACGAGAATTCCGCTGGGTCGCGTATATTATTTCTTTATTAGTGAGACAAGTTATTGGTTCTTCAACGTACATCACTGTTTTATTTGTCATCTCCTTTTAAGGTATTAGAAGACTTATAGAATTTTCCTTTGATATACATGCCGTGCTTGGCAGGGGCTAAGATAATGTTTTGATTGCCCATAGATGAGTATCCTATAATTACAGCTGGATACATATCAATGTTTTGTACAACAACAAATGTATCAGCAAACATGCGCTTACCGACCTTGAACTAAACATGAGTTACGCCTATTACATTTAATTCATTATTTACTATACCCGAGAGTCTTACTCCGGATTTTTCTATTGGGAAGCTCGAAAACAACAAATGACGTGTCCTCAAATCAATGATATTACGTGGACTACCAGAGTAAAAAAAATGTAAATGATCTGTGTTCTAAATTTACAGCATATAATGTTGGTCGTAACTCATTTTGGCTTATTTTTGTATGAATTCGTTGCAAATCTACGGGAGCATGCACGGATTTACTTAATTCAGCCGTGTGTTCCATAGGAAAATCTATTGCCTCACAATGATCTGATAAAACATTAAATTGATTATTCAATACTACTGATGTTGACATGAATGACCGTGACCCAACATAACTCTCTTCCCCACTGGAGTTAATTATGTGGTATTTGCTTTGCTCTGCACATTCTGAAAATTAGTCTGACCTTGCGAGGTCTGGTTTGACGACCCAGGATCAGCGTTATTCAAAGAACTGTTTGTATGTTTTGGATTCTGAACTACATTGACGTTTGGCTGTTTCTTCTTATTGAAATGAGGATTTTTCTTTTTATTTCCATATGGAACTGACTGTGGAATTGGCTGTGTATTTCTAGGATTCTGTTCTGTCTTACGCGAGTAGTACTGACTATATGAATGAGTCGAACTATTATGTATTGAACAGAATCTCGTTCTGCAGTCCGCAATCAAGTGACCTTGACGTTTGCAATTATAACACGTCATTCCCGCAACTTGACTATTATTAACTACATTTACTTGTTGTGGCTTTGTTTCATTTTTTGCAAAAACTTGAGTTAACACGGGATCAAGATCAGGACACTTAGACATGTGTTTCTTTATCTGTTCATATACATACAATTCCGTACTTGCTGGCGTTAACTTTTTATCAAAACACCGCAATAAAGCTTCAGGCAACATAAGTGTCATGCAAGTTAAATACATTAATCGTAAGAAATCTTTCACGGAGATGTTATCTCTAGTAACCCAAGTGAATTACCTAAAATATCTTGATATTCATTAAGCCTATCGGCTATGAGAGCTGCTCTCTCAATAACATTAAGCCGAGTCATAGTGGCTTGATTAAGTGTATTTCTTAATGTTAAAACTACATCCAAGGCTTCTTCACCTCCATAGACTGCACATAGCCTACCTTTGAAATCATCCTAGGTAACTGCTTCTTGAAATGAAAAACCCCTTAAATACGCACTCGCATATCCTTTAGAAAAGTCTATAAAACTTTTAGCATCTTGTAATTGTACAAATGGGTCTATGATTTGTTTAGCATTTAAATGGGCATCGACGGATGAAATCCATGACTCCATATTCTGAGGCAAGAACCCATTAACTCGACACTGAAAAGGAGGGATTGCAGAGCGAACATTTACTAGTGTCACAATAGGAGGGGGGTTACCATGTCCTGGGGTTGGGTTACTCGGTCCAGGGGCTGGGCTCACAGGGGGCGTCATGTTTACGGTATTTCTTTTTCTATCTCTACGACCCCTTGCAATCCTATCAAAATATCTATATGAATACAGACGTCCACTGAGTAAACGCATAAGCACTAAATGATAAAGATCATGAGAAAATCCCCCAATACAATGATACTGATAAAAACATATTTCCCGAGAACTTCTGAAAGAAAACGGAATTAGCATAGAGAGAAAACAAAAATTCTAGACGAGAATTCGAAGTTGAACACAGTTTCCTTTAATGAAAGGAAATTGAAGATTAGCAAAACAACTCACCCCAGTAATAATGGACTATCGACTCGTGGTAATTACACCTCACTGCTCAAAACTGAAATGAATAAGAAATTGTACTTAGCTTCGGTTTATATGGTGAAGTGTGATGTCGTCATTTCCTCTCTCACTCGCACTGGGTTGTTCCTTCCTATGGATGTTTGGGTGAATGTTTTCGGTCAGATTTCCGTTGAATGTAGTGCTTCCTGGATATGTTTTTCAATGTTTTGTAAACGTTGAATGTCAGTCCTTGGTTTTCTTAGGATGTTGATTGGAGATCCAGTTACTCAGTTTGTATAACATTCATTTGTTGGTATTAAATGTTTCATTTCCTCGGTGGACTATGATACTTAGTCAAAATTGTAGATTCATTACTGTTGATTTCTTGAAGATCTTTCTCTGGTTTTTAGAGTTTTATTCGCTGGTTCTTGAAGATATTTCTCTAGTTCTTAGAGTTTTACCGCTGCCACCATTTATTGGTGTGCTACTGCTGTTAACACACATTTGGGCTCTCTTCAAATGTCATCTTAAATGTGTTATATAATTATTAGAGTTGGTATGTTACATCTTCAAGTATAGTCTAAGTAAGTTAACTTTAAAATAGTTTATTCTTTAAGAACAGTGTTAACATCTCCATCACAGGAGTATAGATGGTTTGGTCGGATGACCATTCCGTATGACATCTAAAAGTGAACTGATACAAATATCCAATTTCATACTAAAGTTTACACAGGTATCTCAGCATTTATGGATTTATAGTAAACACAACATTTATACCGGAAGATATCTGTTCCGTTCTCACAGACAACTTCTTTCTCAAGGGGCTTGGTTGTGTTTACTCTTCATGAAAAATGTTACATTGCTGAGGTTTGGCAATCGCATCCTGCTTAGAATATGACTATGGCAATTCTCACACTTCTCTTACTTCCACAATGACCTGTAGGTCATGTGTTTTAAACAAGTAATATCTAATATATTACATATATATGAATATATATGTGTATATATATATATATATATATATATATATATATATATATATATATATATATATATATATATATGTGTGTGTGTATGTATGTGTGTGTATGTATGTATATATACTGTATATTATGGTATCAATCATGCTTTATTGAAATAAACCACGAACAAGAAATATGTTGAGCTTGCCATGAAAACTGAACGGGGGATTAAGAAACAGATAACAAGAGAAATTTATATTTTGATGTAAGGGAAATATTTATAAAACTTAGAAATCTCTTTTACAGGAATAAAAGTACCTCTCTCTCTCTCTCTCTCTCTCTCTCTCTCTCTCTCTCTCTCTCTCTCTCTCTCTCTCTCTCTCTCTCTCTCTCTCTCTCTCTGAGAGAGAGTATTAAAACTCCTCTGATATAATTTTTTACGTTTCCTAAAAATTTCCCTTAGTTCAAAACGCAAATCATTTCTAGTGTTATTTGTTCCATACAGCTAATTACTGTTTTGTTTTATGATATGCGTGATATCTTTCTAGTTCATGATTCTTCCGAAAAGCAAGATTGTTACCATACTTTAAACCTTTAATTAATTTTTTTCCTGCTTTTATTAAGTGATCGTTAGAATTTTTACCCGAAAATTCCATAAAGCTAATTAAGTTTGAATAGTAGGCAACTTGATTTAAAACTTGTCTAAAAAAGAAGCCTATTCAACATAGGTAGTCTAAAAGAATGATAGCCTAAGAGGGGGTTCTTGAGAATCAATGAGTAAAATCATTGATAACAGAAAAGTAATGAGGAGAAAAATATCAAAATTTGATAAAGAAACAAGTAAGGTTCACATGGATAGGAAAACTAAAATAAAAATTATTAGTTGGAAAAGCAGGATGCTATAAGCCCTATATGGGCTCCAACAGGGAAAATAGCCCAGTGTGGAATAGAAATAAGGAAACTACCAGAGATGAAATTAACAATTAAAATAAAATATTTTGGGAACAGTAAAAAAACTGAAATAAATCTTTCATACTTAAACTATAAAAACTTTAAAAAGAACAAGAGGAAGACACTTAAGATAGAATAGTGTGCCCGAGTGTACCCTCAAGCGAGAGAACTCTACCCCAAGACAGTGAAAAACCACGGTACAGAGGCTATGACACTATCCAAGACCAGAGAACAATGGTTTGATTTTGGAGTGCCCTCCTCCTAGAAGAGCTGCTTACCATAGCTAAAGAGTCTCGTCTACCCTTGCAAAGAAATCACATTCAATATTTAGCAATTAAAGGTTTAAAATACCATCCCAAAAATCGCATGCACTGTACAGGTTCCTATCCACAATAGAGAATATTGCAAAAGATAAAAAGAGAAATGAGATTCTTTTTTTAAAATAGAACAGGGAAATGTACTATTTTCAGTATTTTTTATCTCTCTCTCTCTCTCTCTCTCTCTCTCTCTCTCTCTCTCTCTCTCTCTCCTCTCTCTCTCTCTCTCTCTCAACTGAATATTATATATAGAAATAATAAAAAACTCATTGGCATGGAACTAGTTAACTGTCAAGACATAGAAAATAAAAAGGGTCTATTTCGTTTTACATTGTTAAAAATGTCTAGGAATTTTGTGTATTGATTTATAGAGAAATTTTGTGTTTGTTCTTAATAAATTTTTTTATCGCCTAAAGCTGTTCATGGTTTCACCAGCATTCTCAACTGAACTGCTGGAATTGAAACCTACGTAACTTAAGTTCTTTTGATGATAATAATAATAATAATAATAATAATAATAATAATAATAATAATAATAATAATAATAATAATAATAAAAATAAAAATAAAAATAAAAATAAAAAATAAAATGACAATAACAATAACAATAACAATAACAATAAAATTAAGCAGATATAAAAGAAGCTATATATAAAAATGATTTTAATATAGAGGGAAGTTGACAGAAAAACTTTTTAGAAAACTATTAGAATCAAACTCATATGTCAACAGCCCTTACTCAAATGACAGAGCCAACAATGGGAGAAAGGGATCTGCTCTAGAGGGGATGTCAAAAGATTTCTTTTTCCATCTTGAGCTTCCTAATAATAGATATGTTTTGCAATTGGATCTCTCTTTCTTACTGAGAGAGAGAGAGGAGGAGAGAGAGAGAGGAGAGAGAGGAGAGAGAGGAGAGAGAGAGAGAGAGAGAGATCCCTTTGCATCGTCTGCAAAACTACTTTCTTTTTCTTTTAATTGTGATACACCATTTTCATTATTCTGTCTTCCATTCTGTATGTATAATATTATTACTGTTATTTCAATTCATCTTTAGATACTTGTTATCCTCTCTGGTTTGAATTTTTAAAATTTTATCCTGCTTACTGAGGGCTTGCTTTGTCATCAATTACCATCTGAGACCTAGTCCATATAAAATAAATATTCAATCTATTTCCTTTCATTTTTGCGTTTTCAAAAAATTCTGAAGAAATTCATTTGAAACTGATTAAGAGAGACAGTAACCCATTCAATTACTCTTGGTGTTTTCTACTCATCATCATCTCCTCCTACGCCTATTGACGCAAAGGGCCTCGGTTAGGTTTCTCCGGTCTTCATCTTGAGCTTTTAATTCGAAACTTCTCCACTCATCACCTACTTCACGCTTCATAGTTCTCAGCCAAGTAGGCCTGAGTTTTCCAACTCTTCTGCTGCCGTGCGGAGCCCAGTTAAGCATTTGGGGAACTAACCTCCATTGGTGACTGCGAAGAGAATGCCCAGACCATTTACATCTACCCCTCACCATGATCTCATCCACATATGGCACTCGAGTAACCTCTCTTATAGTTTAATTTCTAATCCTGACCTGCCATCTAACTCGCAATATTCATCTGAGGGCTTTGTTCTCAAATCTACTAAATCTGCTGGAGATTGTTTCATTGTCATACCACGGCTCATATCTATACAATAACACATATCTCACTAAACTGATATATAGCCAGATTTTTATATGTAATTTCAGGCGATTTGATTTCAAAATTTTATTTAACCCAGCCATTGTCTGATTTGCTTTTTTCAATCTTCCACTAAACTTTGTACTTATAGTTTAAAAAGAGTTTAGCCATTAGTTCTCACACATCTATTGCATATGCAAATATTTCTCACTATTATTTCTCATCAATTACTGGAATATCTTTGTGTAAATTAATTTATAGATATATAACTCCATTCATTACGCTTTTTTGAAATATAAGAAATCTCTCTCTCTCTCTCTCCTCTCTCCCTCTCTCTCTCTCTCTCTCTCTCTCTCTCTCTCTCTCTCTCTCTCTCCTCTCTCTCTCTCTCTCTCTCTCTCTCTCCAGAATTAATTTTCTGTCTAACCAAATATAAACAAATGTTTACAGCTAAACACAACTGTTCCTGATTGCTAACAAGGAAATTCGTCTAGAATTGCATAACAACTTTGTCATCAAATTAATCGAAGAAGTTAGGGGTTTCCATTACGATTCTGATATCTCTCTCTCTCTCCTCTCTCTCTCTCCTCTCTCTCTCTCTCTCTCTCTCTCTCTCTCTCTCTCTCTCTCTACTTATTGCATAGTTTCTCTGTATCAGTTCTCTGAAGGACCCTCTCTCTTTGTTCACTGAATCTTACTATGCATTAAATTCTAGTCTTCAAAATCCCAATATTACCTTACTAGGTCCCAGTATTACCTTACTGAGTCTCAATATTGCCTTACTTATTCCAAATATTACCTTAATAAGGCTCAATATTACCTAAGTCTCAACATTACCTTACTTGGGTCCAGTATTACCTTACTAAGTCCAAGTATTACCTTACTAAGTCTCAATATAACCTTAGTAAGTCCCAGTGTTACCTTACTAAGTCCCAGTATTACCATACTAATTTAAGAATTACCTTATTAAGTCCCAGTATTACCATACCAAGTCTCAAATTTACTTTATTAAGCCTCAATATTACCTTACTAAGTCCAAGTATTTCCTTACTAAGTCTCAAAAATACCATACGAAGTCTCAACATTACCTTAGTAAGTCCCAGTATTTCCTTACTCAGTCTCAATATTACCTTACTAAGTGCAAGTATTTCCTTAATATGTCACAGTATTACCTTACTAAGTCTCAAAATTACCTTACAAAGTCTCAATATTATCTCACTAAGTCCCACTAT
>NC_090731.1:33292480-33317480 GCF_036898095.1 Palaemon carinicauda | reverse complement strand
TATAAACGTGTGTGTGTAAGTGTGTGTATATTTTACAGATAGGATACAATTACATTTTAATAACAAACTAGCTCTTTCCTGGATCTCAAAACCATAGGGAAATTGCTTTTATGATAGGTACTTCTGCCCGGCCAGGGATTCGAACTTTAGCGCGTAATAAAAATGGCGTTAACATTTAGGGTAAGAGCTTTTGACATGGAACCCACACACCTAACAGAGCCAAAACCTCACCCCACCCCACCCCATATATATATATATATATATATATATATATATATATATATATATATATATATATATATATATATATATATATATATATATATATATATATATATATGCATGTTCGTTTTTTTATAAACCAATTTTAATTGATATGCAACGCGTAGACTATGCCAACATCAAGTTTAAAGAACTTTCAGATCTAAATTCATATATTCCAAAGAGAGTGAATTGTTGTGAATAAAAATACAAGTTTTTGCTGTGGTAAATCAACAGAAATTGGAAATAAAATAAAAACTGGTTTTAAACTTTTTATTGTTTGTTTTGCAATTATTAGGGCGTAAAATTGCATTGCCAGTTGAGAAAGAGAGAGAGAGAGAGAGAGAGAGAGAGAGAGAGAGAGAGAGAGAGAGAGAGAGAGAGAGAGAGAGAGAGAGTGTGTGTGTGTGTGTGTGTGTGTTTCAGATGCATGTCTATTCCAATTTGTTTTTTTTTTAATCATTTAAGCATTTAAGTCTTAATAGTTAACTAGTTCCATACTTATATGTTTCATATTACGTATGTTATTTTTTATCAATAAATTTCTTAGGTTTCTGTTTATCTATTTTATGGATATTTTCTCTATAAAATTTATTTGGCATTGTCTCGTTACTCTTTTCTCTCTTTTGTCATAGCTATGTACTCGTATGTAGCTTTCAAAATGGCATCATTTCAATGTCCTCCCCATCCCATATGTCTTATTTCGCTAGTTTTCCTTCCTTCATTTTCGTGATCATCCCTCTACCTTTATACCTTTTAACTCTTCGATTCACTATTAGAAGGCACATGAGATAGAAATATCTTTAATGATGAAGGAAATTATGCAATTCAAAGAGTAATGGAGAATGAAAAATAAAGATTAAATATGATGTAAGGAAAGAGAAATAAAACAAAAATATTCAGTAAATATAATGTACAAATGTGAAAAGAACAAAGAGGTGCCAAAATTTAACTGAAACAAATCAGTACTCTGTCAAACATAATTACTTCGAACCTCTTTAGATCTAATCACCAGGGTTGTGGTGGCCAATGTGGTAAGGTCCCTGACTGGTGAACGGTGGTGGGGCTCGAGTCCCGCTCCTACTCGTTAGTTTCTTTGGTCACTACAACCTTACCATCCGTGTGAGCTAATAATGGGGGTTTGGGGGAGCCTGTAGGTCTATCTGCTGAGTCATTAGCAGCCATTACCTAGTCCTAGCTTGGATGGGGAGGGAGGTTGGACGCTGATCATATGTATATATGGTCAGTCTCTATGGCATTGTCCTGCTTAATAGGACAACGTCACTGTCCCTTGCCTCTGCCACTCATGAGCGATAAAAAGAAAAGAAAAGAAAAATGAACAGTTTACCACACTTTTATATTCATTTCCTGAGAGAGAGGAATTAGTCTCTTTGCTAATTAAGGGTAGAAGAGACTCATTAGCTGTGGTAAGCAGCTCTTCTAGGAGGGCACTCGAAAATCAAACCAATGTTCTCTTTGTCCTACATAGGACAAAGTGGTAAAGACCTTGAAACGAGATTAAAACAACACAGATATGATGTTCGAACAGGAAACCAAACAAGTAGTTTGTTTCAGCATATGAATAACCAAAATCACACTTTTAATTGGAAAGGGGCAAAAGAAATTTTATATTGTAAGGACATAACAAAACGCAATATCATAGAATCATATATCATAAAGAAAAACCGTGTAAAATTGATCAACAATAGCCCAGGAATGTATAAACTTGATGAACTTCTTATAAACAATGTATTTAAACAATTGTCATTTCTAAACTAGCTGTAATTTTTAAAATCACTGATTTTTAAACTAGCTATAATTTTAAACTAGTTATGTACTAATTTTTTATGTTATTGTATTATTTCTTATTTACTGCTGTCGCAAAGGTGACTTTGATCCTGTTCTTAACTTTATATTAATTGGACCTGAAGAGGTATGACAATACAAAAGCGCTAGTCCAAGAATTTCGTTTTTCTGATCCTTCCTCCAGCATAGTGACAAATTTATACATCGCATGCCTTAGCGATAGATCGTCAATATATATATATATATATATATATATATATATATATATATATATATATATGTATGTTTATGTATATGCATATAGATATATATATATATATATATATATATATATATATATATATATATATATATATATATGTATATATATATATATATATATATATATATATATATATATTTATATATATATATATATATATATATGCATTAGTATATGTATATGTATATATATTTATATGTATATATATGTATATATATATATATATATATATATATATATATATATATATATATGTATATAAATTTATACATATGTATATATATATATTTATATATATATATATATATATATATATATATATATATATATATATATATATATATATATATATATATATATATATATATATATGTATATATACGTGTGTGTACAATAGAATACACATTTTTTTGTATAAATGATAAGTAAAAGAAACCCACAATATATAAAAAAAGGAAAAAAAAATAGCTTTCGAAGGGACCATCTCTTCAGAAAACAAAAGGAATGGAGATGGTCCCTTCCAAAGCTAAAAATAAATTTGATTTTACAAATGTTTTGGGTTTATCTTAATATCTTATTACATATTGGTATACATATATACATATATATATATATATATATATATATATATATATATATATATATATATATATATATATATATATATATATATATATATATATTATATATATATATATATATATATATATATATATATATATATATATATATATATATATATATATATATATATATATGGAAGACACTTGCTCTTTATTATTTAGGGGATATTATTCTTATTATCTTACGCTTATCCTTTTCTACCCTACCCCCTTTCCTCTTGCTTGTCGCACACAATCCTGAGCGGAAAGCAAATTTCCCCAATACACTGCAAGATTTATGGCTGTGACTACGACCCATAAATCTCTTCTCTATATTGCAGGTCTGTGCGAAAACATTTGGACTGAGATATGATTTCGAGATTTTACAGATACGATTTGATCTCTCTTCAAATCAAGATGCCCAAAAATTTATATGTCATCATTTTTTATATGTTAAAATTTAATGGAATATACGTATATTCAATTCTTGTAATTTTCTCATCTTTGTACATTTGCATATTTGGGAGGATGAGACAATATCCAAAATCCAGTAAAAAGGATGTCATTAGAGTTTTCCAGTGTATACATTGCCATGAATAATAACCTTGAAGAGTGATTTACCCAAAAATAACTAGATATAACTCCCTCTCTAGCGAGAAAGTTGTTGAAATCAATTTTTATTTCAATAAATTCTTTATATTTATGAGAAACAGATTTTATGGAAGGCAGAGACGTCCTTCATGAGATTATTAGTAATTTCTTTTAGAAACTTATTTTATTCAATGAATCTATTTCAATTTGTCCTTCTTATTTTAGATTATGAGGATATTTCCGCTTTTATAGTTTTGAATTTAATTTCTTTTTATTCTGTATTTATAGCACGATATCCTTGTCAATAACCATCGATTACAGGATGCCAGAAGATTCAAAATCAATCAGTCAATCATCATCTCTGATTTATACGCTTTTCTTCAAAAGATAACGTTTTTGAAGATGACTTAGGCAAAATCTACTATTATTTACTCATGTTAAGCTTGCAGATGATCATCATACAGATCCAATACCATAGTTATTTTGAAGAGATATCTTTATGAAGATAAGTGTTGAGAACTTTCATATCTAGAATGAAAATATATTCAAAGTTTATTCGTCCTTTCTTGAATCTTAAAACAGTTTTAATGGACATAGTGATATTGTTTTTATTTTCTTACAAGAGTTTTCAAATTTTTCATTATCTTCTTTGGTTATTATAGGATAAAATGAAAAAAAATATATATATAAAAACTTTACAATTCATCAAATTTATATGAAAAATATATCTTTTAAACATCGATTATGACACCTTTATCAAACCGAATTTATTGAAGTACACCCATATATTTCTCTTTCTCTCAATTAAAAATGATCCTTGACTCTGTTTTGTTGTTACTAAAAGATTAAAGCTGGTTCCATTTCATCATGTTTATGAATACAAATCCGAAAGGGACGGACGAGACGGTAACACAACAGATATAATGAGATCTCCTTTTGTCTTTCGAAGATTACCTGTCTCCAACATTTCTCTGGTTACCTGATTTTCATCCCTAATTCGCGGGCTGGTGAAGGTTTCCCTTTGGCCATTGTTTAGAACAGAATAGTTATGATCTGCGTTCCAGTAGTTTGCAAGCGCCTTTGCTCTTTTGAAGGTTTTAAAGATAGTTCATGAGTGGCAGAAACTAGGAGCAGACAATGGACTAGATACTGACCATATACTGGGTATATATATATATATATATATATATATATATATATATATATATATATATATATATATATATATATATATATATATATATATATATATATATGATAAATTTTGCACATTTTTACGTGTTTTTCATATTCAAATAAGCCATATATATTTTTGATACATTAATGTCTGGATTCTCTTAACGACCTCGGGATCAGAGCCCCAGGCGAAATCACACAAAGACAAGAGCTTGGCTCCGGCCGGGAATCGAACCCTGGTCGGCAAGCCTGTATAGACATTGACTAAGCCACTTGGCCACGAAGACCACGAAGAAGGCCAAGTGGCTTAGTCACTGTCTATACAGGCTTGCCGACCAGGGTTCGATTCCCAGCCGGAGCCAAAGCTCGGCTCCGGCCGGGAATCGAACCCTGGTCGGCAAGCCTGTAAAGACATTGACTAAGCCACTTGGCCACGAAGAAGGCCAAGTGGCTTAGTCACTGTCTATACAGGCTTGCCGACCAGGGTTAGATTCCCGGCCGGAGCCAAGCTCTTGTCTTGTGTGATTTCGCATGGGGCTCTGATCCCGAGGTCGTTAAGAGAATCCAGACATTAATGTATCAAAAATATATATGGCTTGTTTGAATATATATATATATATATATATATATATATATATATATATATATATATATATATATATATACGCTTTTATATATATATATATATATATATATATATATATATATATATATATATATATATATATATATATTTGTATACATATATATATATATATATATATATATATATATATATATATATATATATATATATATATATATATATATATATATATATATATACACTTTTATATATAAATATATATATATATATATATATATATATATATATATATATATATATATATATATGTGTGTGTGTGTGTGTGTGTGTGTGTGTGTGTGTAAAGTATACACTGTATAATATGGTCAGTATTTAGGACATTGTCCTATCTTGCTCCTGTCACTCATAAACGCAAATACAGTATACACACACTTTTATACTGTACATGTGTCTTTGTCTATATTATATTCATGTGAATTTATATATGTGCATATAGCCATTATATATATATATATATATATATATATATATATATATATATATATATATATATATATATATATATATATATGTGTGTGTGTGTGTGTGTGTGTGTGTGTATGTATGTGTGTGTACGTATGTGTGTGCGTAGACGAAATTGGATTGTGGAGGGTACCTCTATAAAGCTTTTGCACAAAAACAAATGAAAACACCATCAAATATATATAATACAAGGGTGTAAATAACGGCTGCCGTCGTCCTGATTCCAAAATGAGCAGCAATAAATTCTCCGATAAGGCTCTGGAATTATCCCCAGAGGGTTGCTAAATTTCTGGGCCGACCTGTGGCGCCCGGTGAAAAGGGTCCTTCTAATACACTTTTCTGATATAAACCTTCCAATTATACCAGAGAAAGATAAAAGCATGGAATGCAGAGGTTACTACCCTCGCGCGAGCACCTTGTGGGTGTCGTGTATAAAGCAGAGGCACGTGAAAACCACTATTCACAGGCTGTCTTCCATTTAGCTAATTCCTTCGTCAAAGGGATGGGTCGATACAGAGGCACCAGCTACTCTACCAGAGCCACGCCACCCACACCCCGACGCGAGCGCCATCTGAACAACATTCTTCTACTTTGGACTTGCTAGCTTGTGTGTAGAATTTTGTGCTCTCGGTGTTTTCACTTTGGTGGATTTATTTCGTCATGACCGAAGCTCCAACTTCACCCATTCCAATGTTAAGTACCATAGTTTGTTTTGACAGCTTTTTGTAGTACCGGGCATTTGTCCTCTTCCCAGAATAGTCTGTTTTTAATTTTACCGGCTGGGCCCTCCGCGGCGTCGGCAGCCATTGTTGTTTTGCTTTGTCTCGCTGTGAATTCGTGTTAGTCTTGCCCATTTGGTACTCTGTCAGTTAGGTTCTTGGTTAAGTCACTGGCCTTATGCCTTTTTGAACCATTATTATTATTATTATTATTATTATTGTTTCCCATGGTACTTTTTGCTAGCAAGTCCAGTCTGCAAACAAGAATAGTGTTCTTGCTTTATTATAGTTTAGTACCCGCCCCGTGAGGCGTTTGTCAGTGGACTATATCCTTTTAAATTTGGTTTTAGCAGACGTTATTCTTCGTTCGTAGTCTTGTATTTGACGTTACAATTTTAATTGTTATATTTTTATAATATTGTTGCGTGCTTATTAGGTTCTTATAGTGTAACCACGAGAGCGAGAGATTGGAGTTCCCGTTTTCAGTACTCAGTCACGAGTTACCCTTTCTCTCGTTTTCTTTCTTAACCTCGGGTATGAGAGTGGATTTCCCGTTTTCCGTTTTGTACGTTCAACGAGTTCTCCCTCCCCCCTCTCCCTCTACGGGTATATGATAACTTACGAGTTATTTAGTTTGTGGTTACTATTGAGATAGATAGCGTTATTTAATAGATCCCGTTACTGTGTGAGTTATTGTTTTGGGATGTCATTAAGACCCCCCCCCCTGTTATCCTCGTAGTTCCGTCCTCTCCCCGTTACGGCTTGGGAGTAGGATCTGAACATTCATCCACTCCGCCTTGAGTTCTACTCCGCCATGAGGGATACTCAATGAGTTTGGAACTATTGTTATATATTGTTTAGATACAACCCTCTAGGAGGGCCTACATATATTGTTTAGATACAACCCTTTGGAAGGGCCTCATCCTCCGGTGGCCCTTACTCCGGTCTCCGGCCACGGCCATATCCACACAAATATTCATTATTATTCCCAATGGAATTATTCAGGACCTTTCACCGACCTCCGGCTTCACCAAAGATCACCAATACGCTTAACGATTATATTAGCCTTACCCTTTAGCTACTGCTTGTGTTTTATAATTTATTCTTACGGGCCTGTCACTGGATCCCCGATCCTCAGAGGTTCGGCAGATTTCATTAGATTCTTTATTCTTATTTTAATATTATCCCTTTTATAGTGATACGGACCCATTTCCATTGCTCCGACACACTCCGGTGCAGGAAACTTTTATATTTAATGTATTTTAATATGGAGCTCTGGCTCTCAATCACTGAATTCCCATAAGCACACATGTTTCATTATAACTAAGCTCTGTTAGTAGATTTTAATCCCTTACCAGAGTTTCAAGGAACATCCAGACTTATGTCTCCTTTCTTTTACAGAAGGTCCGTTGTACTGCCCAAGGATGCCCTGCCTCGTTCAACGACCCCGTTGGACATGACCTCTGTCGTTCACATGCACATTGCGCCATCTCCTTTATTCGGGAACCGGGACAAGCCCCATATATGGTTTGGTTCCCGGAATTGTGCACACTCTGTTACGAGTTGTCCTCAATACTTCTGAACAATGATGTAAGTGGGTTTTTGTTTTGTTCCTTGTTTATCTTTTGCAGACATTAATTTGTCCCTTAATTATATATACATGGTATATTTCGGAGGGCGATCCCTCTCCTTCATCACTAATCACTTCAAATCTTTCAGGCCGATGATGAGTCTCTTCGGTCAGCAAGGGCTGCTCTTCGTCCTTGGGTGTCGGGCTTCGGCAGGAATGCCCCGTCTGGTGCACCCTATCTCCTCGATGGAGACATGGCCTCCCATCTCTTCCCAGGCTCGACAGCTGCAGCAGTCTCTCCGGAAGTTGCTGCCCCCTTAATTGAAGAAGTCAGAGCAACCATTTCCGCGGAGGATGAACCCCTCTTACCGCTGGACGTGGCAGATCTAGATATAGACGTGGAACCCATGGACGAGCAGGTAAGTGGTGCCGAGTTGGTGGAAACCCTTTTCTCTCCTACTCCTTCTTCTACCTCTTCCTTTCTCGGCTTTGATATGCCTAAGGCTTCTCCTCGGGATCCCTCTGTCCCCGTACGACCCAAGGTGAAGCCACTACATACTTATAAGTCTTCAGCTTTGCCAGTATCAACGTCACCGGTCCCCGGACCCTTGACTGCTCCTGATGTTCCTATTGCTCCCCGTAAAACCGTGACTTCTAAGAAGTCCAAGTCTATCAAGTCCAAGGCACCACCAACGGGTGGCTCTCAGGTACCCTCCTTCCCCGTCGAACTGATCAGAGATATAGTCAAGGAGCAAATTCAACAACAGTCTGGGGCTATGACAGAGCTTAAAGATATGGTGGCTACTCTGATCCGCTCCGGAACTCAGATTCCGCCTCCTTCAGCCCCAGAAGCATCGAAGCTACCTCCCTTCGATAAAAACAATCCTTGGAGGTTTGCCTTGCATGCCCCATACTTAGATGGTTCCCTAACTCTAGAGGGCATAGGCACCCGCCCTCTAGAGGACCTGGAATTCTACCCCCCGGGGCTAGTATTCCCATTCAATGGCTTCGCACGCCTAAAGGAGCATGCATTGGTTCGAATGGACAAGGTACCGAAGGAAACAGTGATATTTCCGAAAGAGCAGGCCCAAGCTATCTGGGCCAGAACTCTATCAGAGTGGGGGTGTCATAACTCCAAGCTCACCCCACACAAAGGTGCCTTCACTATTTTTACGACGGCAGCGTCCATCTCTTTACCGCTCATAGACAAAATCACAGAGCTGACAATACAGGCCACCAAGGAAGGCTCTTCCATGCCGGCTCTCAAGGAGACGGACCCCACCTCATTGCTTATTCCGAGTACCTCTGCAACCTGGGACGACGCGTCTTCTACCTTCACAGTGGGGAAGCTAGACCCAGACTGTGCCTCTACTCTTTTTTCTGAGAAGCTCCCCAGGTTACTAGAGAGTTTTCTCAAAACTGAGTTCGAGACCCGTAATAGGCTAGCTAGGTCCCTCCACTCCATCACCTCCATAGAGTCCCTAGCATCGGTGTACCCCACGGAAACATTGTTCAGGGTTTTCACAAAGAACTTGTTTCTATCCTACAAAATAGACCTCCATGACTTCTGGTCGGCTCGAGTTAGCTGCAGGAAGTTCGTTCTGTCTGAGGCTTCCATCAGACATGAACGAAACAGGCTGATAGCTTCCTCCTGCTGGGGTAAGAACCTATTCCCTCAGACCGAAGTTGATAAGGTTCTTCAGGACGCTGCGAGGGCAAACCAAAATTTGCAAGTAAGGTGGGGCCTCTCGACCAAAAGAAGGATCGAATCCCAGAAACAGACGTTCTTCAAGAAGAAGCAGAGATTCATTCCTTACAAGACGATCCGGGGTCACTCGTCAACACAGTCTTCCTCTGCTTCGACTTCTCAGCAACCAGCTCCCCCTCAGCAAGTAGTCTACCTCACTGCTCCCCCAGGTGCACAGCCCAACCCCACTTGGATGTCCTCTCCTGCATACAACCCTACCTACAAATCCTCCGGTTCCTTTCGTGGACACCAGAGAGGAAGCTTCAGAGGTAGAGGACAGTTCCGCCAGCGAGGCGGACCTAAAGCAAGGGGTGCTCGTGGAGGGAAGGGACTTAGGTTCACTCCCTCGCAATGATGTGTTCCCGGTAGGAGGGACACTTTATCACTTTCGAGACCATTGGACCTTCAGCCCATGGGCTCACAGCATAATAGCCAAGGGCTTGGGTTGGAAATGGTCACAGGGATCTCCTCCTCCACCAGTGACCTTCTTCCAGAGACCCACTCCCATCCTGGAAGAGTACACCACAGAGTTACTCAAGAAGAAAGCGATCAAACGGGTTCGATCGCTGAAATTCCAAGGCTGCCTGTTTACAGGTCCGAAGAAAGACTCGTCGGCGTTGAGAGTAGTTCTGGACTTGTCAAAACTAAACTCTTACATCCTCTGCGACAAGTTCCGTATGCTGACTATCTCTCAGGTACGGACCTTACTTCCCCGTGGGGCCGTCACCACCTCTATCGATCTTACCGATGCCTATTATCATGTCCCAGTAGCTCAAAACTTCTCTCCTTACCTAGGCTTCCGTCTCGGCAAGAAAGCCTTTGCATTCAAAGTCATGCCCTTCGGTCTCAGCATTGCTCCCAGGATATTCACGAAACTGGGAGAGACAGTGCTCGAACAACTCAGAAACCAAGGGATACAGATCATCGCCTATCTGGACGATTGGCTCATTTGGGCCCAGTCGAAACAGGAATGCAACAGAGCTACGACGAAGGTAATTCAATTTCTCGCCAAACTGGGATTCCAAGTCAATCTCCGAAAGTCTCGCCTACAACCATCAAGCCACTTCGAATGGTTAGGCATCCGGTGGGACCTTTCAGAGCACAGGCTCTCCCTTCCTCCCAAGAAGATAAGGGAGATAGCTTCCAAGGTCAGGGGCTTTCTCAGACACAAACAGGTTTCCAGAAGAGCTTTAGAAAGAATCATCGGCCTTCTCCAATTTGCCTCACTAACCGATCTCCTATTAAAAGCCAAACTCAAAGACATCAATCGAGTTTGGAGAAAGAGAGCTACAATACCTCTGAGAGACAAGATCTCCAAGATCCCCTCTGTCTTAAAAATGAGACTACGACCATGGTCCGAACGGAGGAGCCTCTCCAAATCGATCCCTCTACAGTTCCCCTATACACAAGTGACAATTCATACCGACGCGTCTCTGAGTGGTTGGGGGGGTTACTCCCAACATCAGATGTTTCAGGGCTCTTGGTCGCCCGCCATGAAACAGTTCCATATCAATTTTCTCGAAGCCATGGCAGTGTTCTTGACCCTGAAGAGAATCTCTCCTCCGAGGTCGACCCACATCAGAGTGGTCTCAGACAGCACAGCAGTAGTACACTGCATCAACAGAGGAGGATCCAAGTCACCCAACCTGAATCAGATCCTGGTCACCGTCTTCGCCTTGGCAGCCGACAAAAACTGGTTCCTGTCAGCAACTCACCTAGCAGGAGTCCAGAATGTGAAAGCGGACTCACTATCCAGGATAAAACCACTGGAATCAGAATGGTCCCTAGACATAAATTCCTTCCGGTGGATACTCTGGCTGGTCCCAGGTCTCCAGGTAGATCTATTCGCGACCCACCTCAATCACAAACTCCCCTGTTATGTGACCCCGCACCTGGACCCTCAGGCTTATGACATGGACGCATTAACCCTGGATTGGAACCATTTGAAGAAGATCTACTTATTCCCTCCAGTGAATCTTCTACTGAAAGTCTTACACAAGCTACGCTCCTTCCAAGGGGCAGTGGCTTTAGTAGCACCTCACTGGCCAAAGAGCAGTTGGTTTCCTCTCCTCCTCGAGTTGAAACTCCGTCCCTTCCGGATCCCATCCCCCAAACAGACCCAAGTAGTCCAAGGACTGTATCAGATTCCTCAAGGATAGCCAAAACCCTAACTTTGTGGATTTCATGAAGTTTGCGGCTCGTAAGGATGCGAACATCGACCCGGATAATGTCCTCTTTATAGAATCAGACAAATGGGATTCTACGATTCGCCAATAAGACTCAGCAGTTAAGAAACAAGCAGATTTCTTAAAAAATTCAGACCATACTGTTATGACTCCTAATGTAGCCATCTCCTTCTTTAGGTCCATATTTGACAAAGGCCTAGTGGCTAGCACTATAACCACCATTAAGTCAGCTTTGAAGAAGGTCTTCCAGGTTGGGTTTAACATTAACCTGGCGGATTCTTATTTCTCATCTATTCCAAAAGCATGTGCTAGGCTTCGACCTTCGGTTCGCCCACAAAAGGTCTCTTGGTCTCTGAATGATGTCCTCAAACTTGCCTCAGACACGGATAACGAATCCTGCTCCTATATCGCTCTTCTTAGGAAGACTTTATTTCTAACAGCTTTGGCCTCGGGTGCTAGAATCTCAGAACTAGCAGCTCTCTCCCGAAACTCGGACAACATAGATTTCCTCCCTTCAGGTGAAGTACTTCTTTCTCCAGACAGAGCTTTCCTAGCTAAAAATGAGGACCCCCAAAATAGGTGGTCCCCTTGGAAGATTATTCCTCTTCTCCAAGATACCTCTCTATATCCAGTCACTACTCTCAGGGGCTTTTTAGCTAGAACTGCCACCCGCTCGTCGGGCCCCTTGTTTATCAGAGAACAAGGAGGTACTATTTCCATTCAAGGTATTAGGCAACAGATCCTATACTTCATTAAACAAGCTAATCTGTGATCATTTCCCCATGCTCATGATATCCGGTCAGTAGCTACCTCCATCAATTATTTCCAAAATATGGATTTTGATGACCTTAAAAAGTACACGGGTTGGAAATCTCCTATGGTCTTCAAACGCCACTATCTAAAGAACTTACAGGCCCTTAAATACCCAACGGTTGCAGCTGGGAGCCTTATCTCTCCCCAGTGATCTCTTGTTCTTCCTTTCATCCATCTCTTTTCTTCTCCCTCCTACCCGCCACTCGCACCACGACGCCGCTTCCTTGGTGGTTCGTTAGCCCTAAGTTTATTACATGTTTGGTTAATATGATTGTAACTATTATTGTGTTTACCGTAACTTTAGTGTTGGGTTATTCTTAGCCATGTCAGTTTTGTTGCATGTTGTGCTCTGATACTCGGAGGCTTCCTTGTTATGATGTTTGTTTAGCCTTACGCTCACTATGTCCTGTGGCTAGTTTATGATTTATGCTTATTTACCTTAATATAATATATGGTTTTCCTTACATGGTGTTTTTTCTCTCCCCTCATTAGGTTTCTAGTTATTATTGGGCTTGGAAGGCATTCTCTGGTACATTTTCACCGGCCGCCACAGGTCGACCCAGAAAAGGGATTTTGACGAAGGAAAAATCTATTTCTGGGGAGAGACCTGTGGCGCCCGGTGAAACCCTTCCCTATTATTTTGCACGATCCCACCCTTTCCTTTCCAAGCCATCATGTCCAATACAGAGGGATGTTGTTCAGATGGCGCTCGCGTCGGGGCGTGGGTGGCGTGGCTCTGGTAGAGTAGCTGGTGCCTCTGTATCGGCCCATCCCTTTGACGAAGGAATTAGCTAAATGGAAGACAGCCTGTGAATAGTGGTTTTCACGCGCCTCTGCTTTATACACGACACCCAAAAGGTGCTCGCGCGAGGGTAGTAACCTCTGCATTCCATGCTTTTATCTTTCTCTGGTATAATTGGAAGGTTTATATCAGAAAAGTGTATTAGAAGGACCCTTTTCACCCGGCCGCCAGAGGTCTCTCCCCAGAAATAGATTTTTCCTTCGTCAAAATCCCTTTATTGCCCAATAAATACTCTACTTAACGAGGGAAATGCGTTGTCGAATTGACTGCTAAGTTTAAACTTGCGTCACCGCGATACTCGTTGTTGCAGCAAGATGATTGGCTGAAGGAAACAAAAGTTTTCATAACTTACATGAAATGTTAAATCATGAAGATCAGGGTAATGGGGGATTAAGTTGATTGGTGAAAAGGGGGTTATATCAAGCTGATTGGTTTAAATTAGGTTATATCATATGTAATGAGAAATTGAGGTGAAAATACAGTAAGTTCCATTATGTAATAAAGAACAAGTGTTTGGCCATATATATATATATATATATATATATATATATATATATATATATATATATATATATATATATATATATATGTGTGTGTGTGTGTGTGTGTATGATATATATATCTATATATATATATATATATATATATATATATATATATATATATATATATATATATATATATATATATATATATATATATATATATATATATATATATATATATATATATATATATATATATATTTTTTTTTTTTTTTTTTTTGGGGGGGGGGCTCAAGCCATGTCGTCCTGATGGAAGTTCCTAAGGTAGCTTCCAAAGGGATATATTATACTACAGTGATATTCGCAGAGAATTAACCTTCTTGTTCCAGAATTCTAACTCCTGGAGCGAATATCCTTAAAATTTTCTCAAGGATATCGCATAATATCAGAGGACGCATTCTTGACACGCCACATAGCAATCTGCACCCCTAATAGCGTTTACGCTTCGAGGGGGGATGTGACAAAAGAATAGAAGGGGGGCCGGAACAAGGTAACCCCCGTTCCCGTACTACTATTGACCACCACCCCAGCGCCATTCCCAAGATGGCGGACATTTCTAATTTTGTAGCGATTTCGCTCAGTGGTGTTCCTTGTTGATCTAACTTTTCGATCGATTTTCAAGGATTTTATTATGCATTCTCCAACTTTTTTCGCCTTTGAAAAGTTGAGTATTGGGTTTTACAATGAATAATTTTTAGCTCCCTTTTCACAGTGAAATTTGAGTAATTTATTGTGTTTAGAGCTAGCGTGTACCAGAGGCACTATGAGCGCTGTCGTTCGTTGGGCATGTCATTTAGTTAGCAGAACGACTTCCCGGTTTTTAAATAGTATCATATATCATTAATTATCTATTCAATTATGTTAGCTATTTAGGCAATATATTCTTGTAAAGATATTTACATTGTGCATATTTTTCCTTTCCATGTCGATCATATAGTTAGGCTCGGAGAGTGAGGTAACCGAGATCTCGTCTCGCCTAGGTAACCTAACCTAGGCGTGTTATTATATGCTTAGACATTCCCTGGTTACCCTTGTATATGGTGATTTCAATTAGGCAGAGATGGGTATCTCTTTAAATCGGAGGTAACTTTACACCTCTCAAAAAAAAGAGATTTAAGGGTAATCCCTCTTCCCTCTGAGTGTACCCTCAGGCTACAACCTTAGCGGGTCGGCCTTGAATTTTTAATTCAGGCATGACTTTCCTACGGTTTTTTCTGCCCTTCCCCTGTAACCGCAGATGCAGGTTTTTGGGGTTTTGGCCAGAATCTCAGAGTATTTAGACTGTGGTCAGTAGCTACCTGGCAAGATGAATATGTTAGGCTACCGACATAAGAGACTAGACCTCCCTAGCCCACTCCTGAAGGGTCTGTACAATATGACCCTTCTTCCTGTGACCTAGCAGACTAGAGGTGGTGCCGAGGGTGCTACCAACCTCTTAATCGTATTAATCTAACCCTAGGCTAAGGAACAGAATACTTTAGCCACATGGGATAGTTCTAATACAGGAACGGAGTTTGTTAGGTGGGGCAGGACAGGCTACAGCCGGCTCCTGCTGTACCTTTCACAGGACCCTCTTTTCCCTTCCCTTATATCCATTTATGTTGGCGAATCCCGGCAACCCCCTCTTACAGTTGATAGCTGCCGGCCGGCAGTCTTAACATCTGTTGGCCAGCAGTAATGACAGCTGTGAGCTGCTGGCCATATTAGTTGCTGGCCGGCAGTAAAGACTACTGCCGGCCGGCAGTCATGGCTGCTGCCAGCCGGCAGTCATGGTGACTGCTGGCAGGCAACCAGGGCAGCTGCCGGCCGGCAGCTGCTTGCCATGTTGGCTGTAAGTGGGAAGTCCCTTCTGTTTACAAAGGTTCTTCAGTTTTTTCTTGAACTGCTAGCAACAGTGGCTACCGCCGGGGTGCTGCCTACCAGGCCGGCACAGAATGGCGCCTATTCAACCGGCAGCACACCGACTGTATTGATACTGCCGGCCAGCAGTACTGGCCAGCGGTTCCGGCCGGCAAGGTTTAGACAGATCCTAGCCGGCGACAGTACTGTAGCTGGATGGAAGCTTGAATTTTATATTCTTCCCTTCCATTTGAACCTTCTTTCTGGAGAAGGTAGTATAAGTAGACTTTTACATCCCTTTTACTGTATATATATACAGTATTAGGTAGCGTTTTCTCCATGTTATCTCTCTTTCTTTTAGCTAGCAGGCTAGATGTGCTAGCATTAGCTAGCTATGCCGACGACATGCTGGCTGAACTACAGTATATGTTTATACTGGTAGTTAGTATTTTTGCAGTATAGGATATACTGCAAATAGAAAGCTTCTGTATATTTTATACTAGTAGTGTTTTCCAATATATTTGAAAATCCTACCCAAATATTTGTGGAACCCAATCTCATATTGAAAGAATTTAATTCTTCAATATTTTTATTAGAAATCAGTCTTCAGATTACCCTGCAATATTAAAATTTTAAATACTGGAGGTTACACTCCTAGGGCAGAGCCCTTATCCTCGAGTCTCCATGATTAGGAAACTCTATGTTTTAATTTTGCAAGGGGGGTCACAGCAAATAAGTTGGGTGGGATATATACAAATATATGTCTTTCCTTTCCCCAGTCCAGTTGGCATCATGCCAGCTGGACCGTACAGTCAGTTGCTTACCAGAAAGGCAACACATTGGCTGGATCATACTATATATAGTTATACAGTAGCCAATATAATGCAATATAGTGCATACTGCTAATAGAAAACTACAGTATGATTATACAGTAACTATTTCTAGCATATCTTGGGTATCCTCATGCGAGCTTATGCTGCAGCCGCTCTTACATTGAAGGAATAGTGTTTCTTCGTTAAGCTGATTGAGAAATCAGTCTTCCGTACCCCACAGTATTTAGTATGAAAGGGACAGTGAAGTATACACTTCCCTATCCCTAGGGGTTAGAAAACCCCCTTTTTCAGTTGGAATTCCTTCGAAAAGGAAATTCCTAACATTTAATACTGAGGGGAGGTACCAGCATTTGCTTGTAAGGGATACACAACTATGTGTCTCCTACTATCCCTTTATAGCTTGCTATCCTAAGCTATTCTGTTAAGATATGACCTTTGATATATTGGTTATCACTGAGATAATCAATCGTATACTCATTTTGTTTTCCTTTCTTTACAGGAGGAACGCCAGATGTCATGTGTTGCAGTCTTTTGCAAAACTAGGAGTAAGTGTTTTTACGGACATAATGCATGCAGGTTTCATGCCCCCTGAAATATTATTTCCGAACACCTGCAGTATTGGAACCCGCAGGCCAGCAAAGTATGTCGGGCCCTATTGTTCAAAGGTTTCAAGAATTCCAAGTCAGTAGAGACTAGGGATGCAGCTCGTTTCAAACTACGCAACTGGGTGAGAGGCTTTCAGAAAATCTCTCCGGGACCTTACCTGCCTAATGTCAAGATGCGTAGGTTACTATTTCCAACACCGAGTAAGGAAATAGTGGTACCTCGGACACAAGGTACATTTCCCGATGGCCAGATAACCTTCGGGAGGGAGGGCAAAAAGCGCCCACGGGAAGAAGGGGAGAATGTCGGGTTGGAATTGTCTCCGTCCCAACAGGCTCATGAGGCAACGACATCAATATCTCCGCCTTCTATCCCTCTTTTAGATGGAATGAACAAGTTATGGGCCCAAGTCAAGAATCTAGTAGAAAATTTGTGCAAACAGAGCACAAAGCAGGAAAAGAAATGCAAGGTAGAGCTTGGTAAAGCTCCACTTGTCGCTCCTAAAGGGTCGTAAAAACGACTCATAGATCAAGACCTTCCGACATGCTCTACAACCAATCCCTGGAGGTTTGCGGAGCTAATGACGATTTTAAACGGCAAACTCTACATCTCGGAGAAGATGGGTGCTGTTCCTTTGGACAAAATCCAGTTCTGGCCAAGCTTTGACGCTTTCCCGAACTGTTTCATTAGACTGAAGGATGAACCAACATCAGGAAAAGGAACAGAATCAAAGAAGGTTATGATTCTCGACAATGATAAAGAACAGGCTATCTTATCAAGCTGCATAGAAAAGGCAGGTTACTCGGTGTCGAAGGTATCCACACCAGGTAACAACCCCTCTTCCTTTCTTGCTCCTGTTTCAATTTCATTCCCCTTTACGGAGAAGGCTTTCAAATATGTCACTAAGGCAGTAAAGACAGGTAAACCGTGTCCTACACTCAAGGAGTGCGAGCCTCTGTCACTAGCATTTCCCAGACAGGAGAAGAACTGGAAGGAGGCCCATTTCAACTTTTCAGTAGGAAGACTTGAGGCGGATGTCGCCAGTCGACAATTAAAGGAAAATCTTCCAAAATTATCTGAGTTTCTCTTACAGGATGAACAAGAAACAAAGGAGAGACTTGCAGCCTCCTTATCTCTACAGAACTTCATAGAGTTCTATTCGGCTCATCAAGATACCCCAGACATGCTCAAGGTCTTAGCCAAAATACATATGGCTACTTTGGTAAAAGACCTTTATACCTTTATAAAGGCTAGAAGAACAATTAGGGAGTTTGTGTTAGCTAATGCAACAGCGAAACATGATACAAGAAAGCTAATATCATCCAACATCTGGGGTAAAGACCTCTTTCCAGACGAGGTAGTCAAGAAAGTGATTAAGAACGCCTCCACGGAGAAAGTAAGACTTCTCCAAAAGTGGGGCATCCTTTCAAAAAGAGAATCTTCTAAGGTTGTGGGTCCCAAACCTAAAAGGAAGATGGAGAGGTCTGGAAATCCATTTCGAGTGGTTCAACAACAATTCACAGTTGTAGTGACCAAGCTGTCACAGACAGATGGTTGAAAAGATATTCCTACTGATCAGTCGAAGTATAGAAATGCTTCTAGTAGGAGGGAGATTCCTTCAGGATCGCTGGACCTTCGATCCTTGGGTCCGTGGCCTAATCAAGATGGGACTAAGATGAGAGGTGGAGATGTCTCTACCACCATTTCCTCAACTCCTCCGATAATCCAAAACCCTCCTGGAGGAGTTTACCTGAGAGCTCTAGAGCATAGAGGTGGTAAGGAAACTTTAGTCCACCGAATTCCAGGGAAGGCCGTTGTGTGTTTATGAGAAGGACTCAAGAAAATTCAGAGTCATTCAGGACTTATCGCCACTCAACAGGTCCAAATAAAACAACGAGTTCAGGATGTTTATCCTCCTGAACATAAGGACCCCGCTACAAAAAAGGGTACCTATAGTCTTACCAGACCTGAAAGTCGCCTATCGGCAACTTCCAGTCAATCACCCTTTCCCCTCCTATCTAGGATTCGAGTTACACAAAGTAACGCACTTCCAAGGAAAGATACTCGTCAGACTAGAGAGAGACCTAGATGCCTTCATAAAATTGGCAGACACAGTCATGCAATATTTAAGCCTAAGAAATGTTCAGGCAACAATGTTCCTGGACAAGAGGCTGGAGTGGGCAGCACCCAAGGTGGCTGGTCTATGAACATCCGAAGAAATGATCCGGTCTCCGGAATATCGTGGATGAAAGATAAACTTCAAGAAGTCTAGATTCTCTCCTGCTCAATGGTTTCAATGACTGAAAAGCCATTGAAGCCTGTTGTTACTCCAACTCTCCTTTCCTTTGTGAAGGTAAGAGGAGATGGCAAGGTCTGTCAAGAGACTCCGGTAATCAGTCAGATTCCCAAAATGAGAACAGGGAGGAACCCTGATCTCTCTCCAGTTTGCAATGGAGGCAGGCCCTGTGCTAAGAGCACTGCTGCAAGATGCACTGGGAGCCTGGAGAAAACAAGCATCAAACGCCCGAAAATCCCAAGACCATGTTGGTCCAGTCATGAGTAGGGAAACTCTCTCCAAGTAGATCAGATTGTCTACGGCTGATCTGGGACTCCGAAGCGATAACGAGACGCTGCAATCGACGATGCTAAGGAACGTCTCATACAGTCTAGGTGTAGTTAGCCATCCCTTACCTAAAGGGATGGCACCTGTCAGCAGTTCACATACAACCGATCCGCAATGTGACAGTGGATGCTCTACTCAGGCTCAGGCCGATAGAGTTAGAATGGTCCACGGACGCAAACCTATTCTCTCCCAGATGGGAACAAGTCCCCGAACTGCAATTCGACCTCTTCATTACAAGTGCCGTTAAGGAACTACCATGATATGTAGCCCCATACGAGGATCCTCTAATTTAAATGATAGACATCATGTCTGAAATGGAAGGGATAGACTTAGGATTTCCAGTTCATCCAGTCCAATCACCTGCTGAGAGTCCTCAACATGCTGAGATCCTTCCAAGTGGGAGTAGCTCTGTTGGCTCCCAGGTAGTCCAAGAGCAATCTATCCTCCTTGAGTAAGGAGCAGAGGCTGAGGCTGTCCTTAATTCTGAACCCGGGACACCTCCGGAAGGTTCAGAGATTAATTGCGTTTGATTTAATACAAAAAACCCAAACCCTTCATCGCATGATTTTCTTGCCCTAGCGGTTAAGAAAAGATTTGGGATCTCAAAAGGCAATATAGAATTCTTAGAAGAATACAAGTCTAAATCAACTAGAAGACAATATGAGTCATCATGGAAAAAGTGGGTTGCTTTCGTAAAAGCAAAAGGACCGAGAGAGATTTCAATGAAATTCTGCATGTCCTTCTTTATCCATCTTCATAACCAGGGTTTGGCGGCCAACACGATAACTACATGCAAGTCAGCCTTGACTAGACCTCTTCTATATGCCTTTCAAGTAGACTTGGCGAATGAGATCTTTAATAAGATCCCGAAGGCATGTGCGAGGCTTAGGCCTGCTGCACCACCAAAGTCCATCTCTTGATCTTTGGACAAGGTCCTACATTATGCCTCATCCTTGAACAATGAAGATTGTTCGCTTAAGGATCTAACCCAAAAGGTTAATTTTCTGTTCGCTATAGCCTCAGAGGCTAGAGTTAGTGAAATAGTGGCCCTTTCTAGAGATGAGGGCCACATTCAGTTCTCAGAAACAGGAGAACTGAATCTCTTCCCTGATCCATCCTTTCTCGCTAAGAATGAGCTGCCCACTAAAAGGTGGGGTCCCCGGAGAATCTGCCCTCTGAAGGAAGATGTCTCTCTATGTCCCGTAGAGTGTCTAAAGGTCTATCTTCGTAGAACTTCAGACTTCAGGGGAGGACAGCTCTTTAGGGATGCCATCCCTAGGGCCGGGGAATGGCGGTGTATATTAGGACCAGGTACCCTGCTTCTCATAAGTCCTGCTATCAATGTGGATGTCATGAGATTCAGGTAATAAAAGTTTGTGGCAGGCATAACAACTTTTATTTGTGTTCGATCTACCGGAATCCAGACATGGATGATTCTATCTTTGATTGTCTTCTTACCATCATGGCTAAGATACAAGAAGATGCTTGAAAGGCTTCTTTTGTCTTTGTTGGTGATTTTAATGCTCACCATAGGGAGTGGTTAAGTTTTATCTCTCCTACCGATCGCCATGGCTTAAGAGCTTTAGACTTTGCCTCTGAATCAGGCTGTGAGCAAATCATAAATGAAGTTACTCACAGGTCTGGTAATTGCTTGGACCTCGTATACACAGACTCCCGTGGCGTTATAACTAGTAAGGTTGGTTCTCCAGTCGGGACATCTGATCATGCCTTGATTTCATTATTAGTGAACACTGGGCAGCCTGTTCCTGATATATCATATTCTTGTAAAATTTATATGAAATCCCAAGCAGACTGGGTTGGGATTTTGCATGATCTTTTGTGCTTGAATTGGTCACAATTATATAA
This sequence comes from Palaemon carinicauda, assembly GCF_036898095.1. NCBI lineage: Eukaryota > Metazoa > Arthropoda > Malacostraca > Decapoda > Palaemonidae > Palaemon > Palaemon carinicauda. The sequence continues at coordinate 33,295,528 of NC_090731.1, read as the reverse complement.
TAGTGTAGATCCTGTTGTCCCTTTGAATGAGAATCTAGTCAATATAATTGATAGGCGTATCCCTTCTCGTGTGCTAAGGTACCGAGTGAAGGACAAACCGTGGTTCAATGATGATTGTAGACGTGCTTATTTGGAGAAGCAGGAGGCCTATCCCCTTTGGAAGGGTAACAGATCAGATTTGACCTGGAACAACTATACTCAGCTTCGAGCTTTTGCTCAGAGAGTTTATGCCTCAACTGAAAAGGAGTACAATTTAACCATAAAAGAAACACTTTCTGGTACAACTCAGGAACATAAATGGTGGTCTACCTTTAAATCTGAACTCTTTGGTGTAGATGCAACAGTTTCTCCTTTACTTAAACCAGATGGCTCAGTCACTCACTGTCCAAAGGAAAAGGCAACCCTTTTGGCTGATGTTTTTGACACTAAACAGAGTAATGAAAAACTTGAACTTCCTCATTCCTATTTTCCTGAGACTAAACTAACTAGTTTAGCTTTTCGATCTCGTGAGATTAAAGCTCTGTTGGTGGACCTTGATGCTTATGGAGGTGTAGACCCAAATGGTATTTTTCCTTTGTTTTTTATAAAGACAGCAGATTTCTTAGCTCCAAAGTTATCTGTTATTTTGCGCAAGTTAGCAAGAAGAGGAGCTTTTAGCACTTGTTGGAGAATTGGTAATGTTACTCCTCTATGTAAATGTGTTTGTGGTAGCTCAAGTCCCACTGATTACCACCCAATTTCCAGAACTCCCATATTATCTAAAGTTTTTGAACGTCTTATGGCAAAACGTCTTAATAAGTTTGCTGAAGGTAATCATCTACTCCCTAGTTTGCAATTTTGTTTTCGTAAAGGCCTTGGAGCATGTGATGCCCTTCTTACAATCTCCAATGCTGTATAGAAATCCCTTGATTGTGGTCAGGAAGTTCATATGATTGGCCTTGATTTTAGTACTGCCTTTGACCGTGTTAATCATGAGGCCCTTGTTTTCAAACTGAAACAGTTGGGAGTGGGTGGGTCGTTTCTTAGCATTATTATTGATTTTTTAAGTAATAGATCTCAAAGAGTTGTTTTTGATGAGCACCATAGTGATTATATGAATGTGCTATCCGATGTTCCACAGGGTAGTGTTCTTGGCCCATAACTTTTCATACTATATACACATGACATGTGGTTTGGCCTAGAAAACAAGCTTGTTGCATATGCAGATGATGCTACTCTCTTTGCATCAATTCTATCCCTTGAATGTAGATCTGGGGTTGGTGAATCCCTTAATAGAGATTTAGCTAGAATTAGTGCATGGTGCAAATTATGGGGTATGAAGTTGAATCCTAACAAAACTCAAAGTATGATTGTAAGTAGGTCAAGGACGGTGGCTCCTCAACATCCGGATCTCAGTATTGATAATGTTTCTTTAAATTTGTATGACTTTCAAAATTTCAGGTGTGATTCTCGATAGCAAATTTACTTTTGAGAAACATATAAGGTCTGTGTCTTCTTCAATTGCACAAAAAATAGGCTTATTGAGAAAGTCTTTCAAGATTTTCGGTGATCAATCTATTCTGAAGAAGTGTTTTAATTCTTTCATTATACCTTTTTTTGAGTATTGTTCTCCTGTCTGGTCTTCAGCTGCTGATTCTCATCTTAATTTGTTGGACATAAACTTACGGTCTAATAAATTTCTTATTCCTGATCTAGTTCAATTAGTTCATTAGGCATAAGATTTTTCATAACTCTGACCATCCTTTACATTCAGATCTCCCTGGACAATTCTATCCTGTTCGTAATACTAGGCAGGCAGTTAATTCTAATAGCCAGGCCTTCTCCATCATGAGGCTCAACACTACGCAGTACTCTAGAAGTTTTATTCCAGCTGTTACCAAGTTGTGGAATGATCTTCCTAATCGGGTTGTTGAATCAGCAGAACTTCAAAAGTTCAAAGTTGGAGCAAATGCTTTTTTGTTGACCAGGCGGACATGAGTCTTTTTATAGTTTATTTATGACATATTTGTTTTTGATGTTGTTAATAGTTTATATATGACATGTCTGTTTTGACATTGTCATTTTTTTTAGAATGATTTATTGTTAATTTGTTCTCTTCATTTATTTATTTCCTTATTTCCTTTCCTCACTGGGCTACTTTTCCCTGTTGGAGCCCCTGGGCTTATAGCATCTTGCTTTTCAAACTAGGGTTGTAGCTTGGATAGTAAAAAAAAAAAAAAAAAAAAAAAAGGAGAAACCTCTGTAATCAAACTTATCCCTAAAACAACTGAGGGCGAAGCTCGCCTACTTTATTAGAAGAGCGGATCCTGACAGTACTCCCGCAGGTCATGATCCGAGAAAGGTTGCATTATCACTGAACTTCTTTCAGTACATGGACTTTGAGCATCTTCGTTCATACACTGGATGGAAATCATCCAGAGTGTTTTACAAATTCTATGTGAAGCAGGTACATGTAGTGTATTAAAACCTGCCCCCTAATTACTGTTGTAAACAGTCAATGGTTTGGGACTTTAAATTTCCTCGCACATATACTGGGTGAGAATCATCCAGAGTGTTCTACAAACACTATGCTAAGTAAGTCCATGATCTGAAGCAGTATGTGGTGACGTCAGGTAGAGTATTTAACCCGCCGTCTAATTCTATGATGAACAGCTAATTGACTGGGACTGTCAATCAAAGGGAGAAGGGGTCATCCCTCTTAGGGTGTGACCTCCTTTGATTAAGTGTTACCATGGTGACACTAGCTCTGTTCAAAATCCCAGGTGTGGAATTATACAGATAGCATTAGTGCCAGTGTACGTAGTACACAGTGCCAATAAAAGTAACTAGTAAAGGAAATATGAAGAGAATTTGTATTATATATTTTCTTCAATCTGAGAGTGGCACTTATCATTTCTTGCTTTCCAAGAAAGAAAGATAATCTCTGTACAGGTTACATGTATAGTTCCGTTATCATGCTACATTTGTTTTACTTACTAATAAACGTCTATTAGAATGTAATTGCGTCCTAACTCGGCCGACAATTCCATGATTAAAAGTCCAGAGTAT
>NC_090731.1:33284980-33287480 GCF_036898095.1 Palaemon carinicauda | reverse complement strand
ATCCTTAGCTCACAAGGCAACCACAACCCTAAAGAAAAAAAGAAATAGAATAAAAAGGACATCACTAGTTGTAACAACAAGTCACCGTTAAACGTGACTGGCTTGTAAGTAATCTTTTTAGGACCAATAGCCACTGAGAATATAAACTAAATCCCCTCTCTGTCCCAAACCAAACAGCAACGAGAAATTCGAAAGGAAGGAAATGCTGTTATCTAAATCAAGTAGGTCTTTAATTCATTGGGAACTGGTCCTTTTTAGAATAAGCCACCATTCTTATAATCATCCTTTATACTAGCTAGGCTACAACCCTACTTGAAAAAGCAGTACGCTACAAGCCCAAGGGCCACAGCAGGGAAGGCAGACCTATTTGAAAAGGAAATAGAGAAATAACGATTGAACTATATATGGAAAATAATAAGGAAAAATTTAATATTTTAGTGTCAATAATGACATTGAAATGGGATTTATAACTTTACTCTACCGTGGTAATTATGTGTGAGGTAAGAGGTTCAATGAAGTACAGTATGTCTTGTATGGACCTCTAGCCTCAGCTCAGCAAATAGCATATAGATAGTTCAGGGTGCAATGAAAAAAAGAAAAATCCCTCACGACGACTACCTATTATTTCTTGTATTATTTCTTGTACGCTTGTTTCCTTCATCAGAATTTGCTTCATGTTTTCTTAGTCATTTTACTGGTGTAATAAAAAGGTACAGGAACTGTTTAGGTATGCCGAGAAAGCTCTAAATTTATAGAAATGATATTTTGATACAAACTAGATTACATTTTGATATATCAAACCCACTGAATATTTCTGTCGGAATTCAGAAATATATTTCATGATTTCATATACAATTAGAAAAGCACTCTGAGAGGGCAGAGCTCCACCATGGCAGCTTATTTCAAAGATTAATTCGGTTGACCCAGACCTTTGATCTAGTACTTTCGAAACTGAACCACTTCACGTTTCAACATAAGAATTAATCCCTGAAAGTTTCACTACTCTATGAGTAAAATTGTGACCAGGAAGTTGTTCACTAACAGACAAAAAGAGGAGAAAACATAACCTCCTCCCAACTTCGTCGGAGGAATTGATATTTGGAAGTTTTGACGAATGCCATACAGTTCCCCGAGTCATCCTCCTCATAATTATTGTCATTGTGCCGACATATCTTTTCAGACATCATTCATCATACAAACATGTCTTCTCAGACATTCATCATGGAGACATTTCTTCTCAGACATTCATCATGGAGACATGTCGTCTCAGACATTCATCATGCAGACATATCTTCTCAGATATTCTTCATGCAGCCATATCTTCTCAGACATTCATCATGCTGACATATCTTCTCAGACATGACAAATTGCTGAAAAGGGTGTGTTGCTCTCCCGGATAGTATCACTTTATAAACCACTAAGTACTACCTTATATATAGAAGGGGACCGTTAACTTCATTTTGTCCAAATCTCGCGAATAATAACTCCATCGTTACTGTCCCTTGTTGGGAGCAGGGATTCATTCTCTAACCTGAGGTTTCAAAGCTATCTTCCCTTTTCCTAGAAAACCCTTTTTTAGTGTTGTTGAGGGGAATCGATGTTTCAAGACGCGAATACGTTTTCTAATCAGTGTATTTCTAGATATATGGAGACAGATATATAGTCATTGAACCTTGCTGGTTTATTTTTTTTTTTTCTTTTTTACAAGTCTCTTTATAAATAAAAAAAGTGTTCCGATTTTAACTCATTTTTTTCGAAAGGTTAAAAGGAAAGAAGATTTGGTCTGATGAGGCTTTAGTTACAAAATTCCTTTAACTGGGTATTTTGAATATTTTCTTTTATACGTCTATTACGGAAAAAAATATTTTCTGAAAATTTCTATTAATGATGTCATCCCTGATCATGCACTTACCTATATACTTAGTTGAAAGTTTTGATAGTCTCAATAATAATTCATTTAATCAATTGATTTTAAGTTTTTGTTCGCATTTAAAATCAGCATGTTGCGGCACAATTCTCTCTCTCTCTCTCTCTCTCTCTCTCTCTCTCTCTCTCTTTATATATATATATATATATATATATATATATATATTATACACGTAACTACATTATATATCTGCTGTAGAGATGTCATATTTATAATTATAACACACAAAACATTCAGATACATGTAAAGGCGTCCACATGCTGATAGAGTCATATCTCTAAATCGAAGAGATAATTTGGAAATCCCAAAATAAAATTCCTCTTTAGAAACATAAATTCGTGTTTTTTTTTTTTTTTTTTTTTTTTTGTCTTATTGTTGTAAAACTTTCATCGTTTTCGAAAATTTTAAAATGATATTAAAAGATGAGAGAAAAACTAAGAAAAGGAAAAATAAACCTTGACGACAACATCTGAGATTTCAAGATGGCTTGCCAATATTTCCCCCCCCCCCCCCACCGCATATGCCCTTGCAATGGGACTGTAAAACTACAATGATTTGTGAAGCAAATAAGTC
>NC_090731.1:33266220-33278720 GCF_036898095.1 Palaemon carinicauda | reverse complement strand
TACATCTTTTCAACTAACCATAAACCATGTTAGAGCTTCCTGCCCCCTACAGGGAAGAGTCCTACTAGACTCTGGGAAAGTCTCGAAGAGTACATATACCTATGTATGAATACCAGGCAAGCCAATATAGTGGTCTCACCCTATATTAAGCAAAGCATAGTTTGTAAAGAACCACTGCGTCAATATGAGATATCGACCAGTTCTCCGCACAATACTTGTATTGGACAAAGCTTTATATCCGCATAGGAGGAAGCTGTAAATCCGCCACCATCCCCTTATGGGGTGGAATCCCCCCGCTAAGGGAAAGCATAAACCAATGCAACATTAGCTTGCATAAAGGAACAATTCTATAGAATTATCCCAGATAAATATACATAGAATGAATGCTCAATTATATCAATAAATTGACACAGGTGAAGGAGACGCAAGGTTCTCAAGAACAAGTTTATTGACAGACAATAAACAGACAGGTTAACAACAATTATATATATATATATATATATGTATATATATATATATATATATATATATATATATATATATATATATATATATAAGAAGAGGATAACCAAAACTTTAAGCATAAGTATGATAATAAACAGAAACTTGTTTATCTGAAAGAAAAACATTAGTGCCACTTTTAACATACCGAGGTATCAAGGTCAGAAAAGTCTGTATTACTAATCAGTTACATTAGCGTTAGAAACGCTCGGCACACATGTCTGCACTTATGCTAGGTTCACCTTTGGAAGTGGAACAGTCAACGTGGGCACCTCAGTGCCCTCACTTAGTTTGTAGCACAGTATGTAACTACACACTCACCCTGGAATTAATCGTCCATATTAAAACCACTGTTCCTCGCAGAGTTAAACAGAGGGTTAACGACGCAACCCACTCCTACCACAGATCTCTTTAGTTGCTCCACTTGCTTCGCATAGTGGCGAAAGAACACTCTGGAAGACTTCCAGCCAGTGTATGAACGAAGATGTTCAAAATCCATACAATTAAAGAAATTTAAGGATGAGGCAACTTTCCTCGGATCGTGACCTGCGGGTGTACTGTCAGGATCCGCTCTGCGAATAAAATATGTGATTTTCGCTCTGAGTTGATTCAGAGATAAATTTGAACCTGATGTTTCTCCCCAGAATAGTTGACCACCCTTGAAGTCTGAAGTTTTATGAAGATAGACCTTTAGGCATTCTACTGGACATAGAGATGCATCTTCTTTCAGCGGGCAGATTCTCCAGGGACCCCACCTGTTGGTGGGTAACTCGTTCTTGGCGAGAAACGTAGGATCCAGAAACAGGTTCAGTTCTCCCCCATTCAGGAACTGAACACGACCTTCCTCTCTCGAGAGGGCTACAATCTCACTAACACTGGCCCCGGACGCGAGTGCAAATAGGAAAATAACTTTTTGGGTCAAATCCTTTAACGCACCCTCCTCATTGCCCAACAGAGAAGCGAAATGAAAAACTTTGTCTAAAGACCATGAAATGGGCTTTGGAGGTGCTGAAGGTCTGAGCCTAGCGCAGGCTTTCGGAACTTTATTGCCTTCTAGTAGATTTGCACTTATATTCCTCTAGGAAGTCTATGCTGGCTTTCGAAATCCCGAAACGCTTTCTCGTAGCTAGGGAGAGAAAATCATGAGCTGCAGGGTCCGGGTTTTCTGTAATGAAGCACAGACAGTAGTCTTCTGGACTCGCTGGGTCAGAACTGGATCTGGTAGCGGTAGAAACTTCAGCCGTAGTTCCAATACCAGGGGGAACCACACGCTGTTCGGCCACTTGTGGGCCACTATTGCCGCTACCCCCTTGAAGGATCTCAGTTTGTTGAGGACCCTCAACAGAAGGTTGTGAGGAGGGAACAGATAAATCCTGGACCATCTGTTCCAGTCGAGGGACATCGCGTCCACTGCTTCCGCTAAGGGGTCCTCGTACGGGGACACGTACAGGGGCAACTTCTTGTTGTCTTTCGTCGCAAAGAGGTCTATCTGCAGTTCTGGGACTTGACTCAAGATGAAGGAGAATGATCCTGCATCTAGGGACCATTCCGACTCTATCGGTGTGAACCTGGATAGAGCATCCGCTGTCACATTGCGGACTCCTTGAAGGTGAACTGCCGACAGGTACCACTTCTTCTTTTCCGCCAATCGGAAGATGGCCAACATCACCTGGTTTAGAGGTGGTGACCTTGATCCATGTCGATTCAAGCATCTCACAACTACCTCGCTGTCCAACACCAACTATATGTGGATCGAGTGACGCGGGGAGACTTTCTTTAAGGTAAGGAGCACTGCCATAGCTTCTAGAAAGTTTATGAGAAAGGTCTTGAATAGCTTGGACCAAGTCCCCTGGACTTTTTTCCGATGAGAGTGACCTCCCCATCTCTCCTTCGAGGCGTCTGAGTGAATTGTCACCGACGGGGGAGGTGGCTGAAGAAGAACCGACTTCTTTAGATGTCTGGCTTGGGACCAAGGCCTGAGAAGAGTACGTAAACGAAACAGAACTGGTCTTCTCAGATCTCTTCGCGCGTTTGATGCATAACTTCTCCAACTCCGGTTGCATCCTTTAGCTGTGCTCTTAGCACCGGGTCTGTCACCGAAGCAAACTGGAGAGAACCCAGTACTCTCTCCTGCTCGCGTCTTGATATCCTTTCGGAATCTAGAAGTCTCTTGACAGAACCCGCTATCTCCTTCCTTTTCTTCGCCGGGATGGAGAAACGGTGTGACATTAGGTCCCAGTGGATTCCCAGCCACTGGAACTTTTGAGATGGAGAAAGTCGAGACTTTTTCTGTTGATCTTGAAGCCTAGATACTCTAGGAACTGGATCATATGAATGGAAGCTTGCAAGCATTCTCTCTTGGATGCTGCCCACACCAGCCAGTCGTCCAGGTAGGCTACTACCTGAATTCCCTTTAGGCATAATTGCTTGAGAGCTACGCTCGCAAGCTTCGTGAAGATCCTTGGAGCTATATTTAGCCCGAATGGCATGGCTCTGAAGGCGTATAAACTTCGTTGTAGCTTGAACCCTAGGTAGGGGGAGAGTCGACGGTTGATTGGAACGTGCCAATAGGCGTCTGACAAGTCTATGGAGACGGAATATGCCCTCTTGGGCAGTAAGGTCCTTATGTGTTGCAGTGTTAGCATCTTGAACTTGCAGTTCACTATGAACTTGTTGAGTAGCGACAAGTCCAGAATGACTGAGTTTTTCCGAGTCCTTCTTGGGAACACAAAACAGCCTCCCTTGGAATTTGATGGACTTTACCCTTCGGATCACTTTTATTCCTCCAACAAATCTTGGATGTACTCCTCCAGAACGGGGGTGGAGTGTTGGAAAAACCGAGGGCACGGGGGTGGAGGGCTGTACCAGCTCCAGCCCAGTCCATTCTTGAGTAGGCTGTGGGCCCAGGGATCGAAGGTCCACCGATCCCGAAAATTCTGAAGTCTCCCTCCTACCGGTATCATCTCACTTGGACTGTTGTCCAGAGGTCTTGCCTCCCTGACCGCAACCACCCCTGAATCCCCTTCCCCTTGAGGGGCGCCTAGACGAGCTTCTGGCTGCTCCTCTATGCTTTGCTCGAAAGGAAGTTGACCGCCCTTCGAACGTTGGGTTGAATGCCGGGGACTGCGTCGACACGGCCTGGGGTACCCACTGGAAAGTGGTCGGGGTTTGTGCCACCATCTGGGGCACTGAAGGCATCAGCAATTGCTGTTGCTGTTGCTGTTCAACTGGCTTGGCTGGCCGAGACGGTAGCCTAGTCCTTTTAGTCTTCCTCTTTGGTTGGGGACCCTCATCCGGGGAAGACTTTCTCTTGATAGACAGGCCCCACTTCTGGAGAAGATTTCTATTCTCCGTGGCGGCATTATCCACAACTTCTTTGACCAATTCGCTAGGGAAAAGGTCTTTGCCCCAAATGTTGGAGGAGATTAGTTTCCTTGGCTCGTGCCTCACCGTAGCCGAGGTGAACACGAACTCCCTACAAGCTCTCCTCGCCCTGACGAAGCTGTAAAGATCCTTCGTCACTGTGGCCAGATGAGTCTTGGCCACTACCATGAACATTTCATGGACCTTGGGGTCACTTGCCATCGTCTCAAGAGTGGTCTGAAGAGACATTGAGGCAGCCAGTCTTTCTTTTGTCTCGAGCTCTCTCCGCAAAAGAAAGTCAGACAGCTTAGGGAGGTTCTCACCGAACTGACGTCCGGCAATATCAGCCTCCAACTTCCCGACTGAGAAGTTAAGATGGACGTCCTTCCAGTCCTTGTGGTCCATGGGTAGGGCCAGCGACAAGGGTTTACACTCCTCCAGGGAGGGGCAAGGCTTGCCAGCCTCGACTGCTTTTAATCCAGCCGCAAACCCTTTCTGCAAAAAGGGGAAGGCTCTAGCAGGAGAGGACACAAAGGAAGGGAGCTTCTTACTCAATGCAGCTACCTTTGAGTTCGTGAAGCCCCTCTCTTTCATCGAAGATGAAAACAAAGCTTGAGCCTTAGCATGGTCCATCACTATGACCTCCTTCGGCTCTGTCTCCTCCTTTGAAGCTGGTTCCTTCCTCAACCGGACATAACAGTCCGGATATGACCCTTTGCTGGGCCAGAATTCCACCTCCTCAAGGGGAACTGAACCCAGCTTATCCAACATGACAATCTTTCCAGTCGTCATCGGCATGTGCTCAGCATATCTCCACGGGTTAGCATCTGAGCACAAGGGAAGGTCTTTCACATTGAGCCTTTTCTGGGGCCCACGTGATGCTGCAAGCTTCTGCATCTGCAGTTCCATTGCAGCCGCCTTCTCCATATTCTCCTTCTGCATTTGTTGGATCATTCCAACAATGGAGGAGAGGGCCTGTCCCAGCTCTACTGGGAGAGCGGACGATGTTGAGGGAAAAGGTTCAGGGATCAGAACCGGAGCAGCCGACACCTCGTCGGCTTCTTCCTCTACAATGTCTGGGGCTTGATCTTCATCCTGGCCTCCTGCCAGGAGGTCTTCCTCCAGACGCTCGGACACGTCTGACATCCTGTCGTCCAACTGGATGTCTTGCAAGGCGACCGCCACTTCAGCATCCACCTGGATCTGAACTAGGGGGATCTCCTCTTGAGGCTGGGGAATCACTGCATCAGCTGATGCCCTAGGGAAAAGGTAAGCCCTTATCTTCTCACTTGGAAGATAAGGTCCAGAGGTGTTCTTCTGGAAGCCCCTTACCCAGGTGCGAAGCTTCTCCCTTGCTATATCCCTTGATTCCGCTGTCCTAGGGGAATCAGAAGCCTCAGTAATCAGGTTAGAGCACACGGTACATACCTGGGGGTCCCAATACCGGAGATCACCCTTGGAGACAGCGCATGCTGCGTGCCTCCTATATAACTCATGTCCGCAGAAGTTCTTACTGCGGACGTTGCAGACAGCACTTCCGCACTTCGGACGTACCTCCTGCAAAGAGAAGAAATTTCCTTGAGTATCAAGTGAACTACGTATCACTGGATATGCACAGTTAGCATAACAAATCAGAAAGGAAAGACACACACTTGTGTTTTCCCGCACAACCAATTGTTGCCGCCTTCCAGATAATAAAATCGTATGGTTAATCTGTCCTAGAGTAACCCATGAAAAATTTCCAGAGGAAACAGGTGGAGCTCACACCTAAGATATGATTTTAAAATACCGGATAATAGACAAGAAAGAACTCACTTTCTTATCTGTAAGGCAACACCAAAGGGCTGTGCAAGACAACACAAAAGTGTTAGAACACATAGTGTTGTACCAACACTATACTATAGTTTTCTTCCTACAGTATATGTTATACTGAAGAATACTGGTTCTTGAAAAAAGTTATCTAATTCAGGAAATTTTAGTAATAAAACTCAAACCAAATAAAACTCTTGAATTTAATTAAAGGTTTCAGAATAGTTTTTTTTTTTTTTAATTTAGGTCAAATATTTCTAAATTTCTTGAAAGGATGTTCGGTTTGGGTAACTATAAAAATCGTTTGAGAGTATCCTTAGGAGGACCGACCTTGTGTCAAAGGGTAACGACAAGGGGGTGAAAGTTTCGGTCCTTCCCAATTTCCCGCAACTTCAAGAGAGCCCTGAAGAAAAACAAACAAACATTCTATTACCCCCTAATAATAATAAACTTAAATAGTAACGACAAGGGGGTAACAACTGCAAAAACCTAAATTAGCATAAACACATCTCGAAAAATAAAATAAAGAATTAGAGTTAAAGGATCCTTCAAAAACTTATATTTATATATAGGAACATTACTTCCATGAAGCTGATCCTAGAAATTAGATTTTCGAGATGTTAAAATAAACGAATAGTATCCGAAGATAAAACAAATTACTTACAAATTATTATGTATTTTTTTATGCTTCAATAGGTATATATTTAGTTTAATAAGATATGTTAATATGAATCAGTAAATATAACGATTAAATTCAGGACTATCAAGCATGTTTGCAAATAAGTGTGCAATCATTTCCATTGGTGAAATGATAAGAAGGCTAGGATCACTTTAGAAATAGACACCCATCATTTCGTTGTGACGTACCTTAAAGCCTTATCGGCACCTCGGAAGTTCGGCAATAAATGAAGTATATCCTGTGTCTAAGATGGTAAGAGACATGTCTTCGTTGCTGGCAAGACTTGAGCAGGAGCGGTGATTTGGGCACAGTTTGTTGTAATTAGCCGTCCATTATTAATATAACCGTCGAGCTTGAAAGAAAAGCAACCGGCTCTATGTTGATTCCACCAACCAAACCAACTAACTGACTGGTACGAATTTTCCAAACGGACTTCACTACGACTGTCTCAGCTGCTCAGCGTTTCCTTTCCTCGGAAAACAAAAGAAACAAACAGTAGTAACTGCTCGTTAACAGTTGTTATACCTTCGAGACTTAAAAGGTGTTTACCGTCACAACGAAAATATAATTACATATTCCCTTTATAAGCTCGAAGTAAACATAGAAAAACTCAATTAAATTTACTAAATTATACTAATGATTACATTATTCAAATTAACAATAATTAAACCAAATATTAAACCTTTAAGAACGCCTTATATAAGAACAATGATAAATAGAAGAAAAACATAAGTGATGTAATAATTTTACATAATTTTCAACACTGGTACAGTATAGAAGGTAATGCGCCGGCCGGCACTTGCCGGCCGGCACACACCATAACTAGCTTTAAAGTATACTACTTAACAGCTATAAGGCAGCAGAACGCTGGTTCAAATGCATGAGCCGGCCGGTAACAGCCAATGTCGGCCGGCAATGACTGCCGGCCGGCAACTACACAAGGTAGCACCCGGCTGCCGGCCACTGCTCATAGCAACCGGCAGACAAGGGCTTGACAATAGCCGGCCGGCAAAGGTAAACAACCGATGCCGGCCAGCAGCAAAAGAACAAGAGGACTACGACTGCCCGGCTGCCGGCCTCATAGGCCTGCAGCCCGGTCGGGTACAGCACTAGAAGAAAACAGAATGGATGCCGGGATAAGAGAGTATACTACCCCCAAAGGCCGGCAATCCGAAAGAGTGCATAAGAGGAAGGGGAGAATCTAATTCAGGCTTCCTGACCAATGTCGTCTGATTCTACAGACAGACATGGACGAGGGACCAAGGGAGGTCCAGGCAGCACTCAAAGCAGAAGACCTTTGCCGGACGGCACACTCTGCCGGCCGGCAAGGGACTGAGTCAATTCCACATCCTAACCTATCCTAGGTCCAGATGTAGAATGACGTACAGTACTGTAATGGCTAGACCATTACAGAGATAGAGGGGGAAGGGAAAAACGAGGGTCCTACCAACCTTGCTTTAGTGAAGAATCACCCGCAACTAAGAAAACTCATCTTAGCCTAAGGGAGATCCAAGGAGGGAGGCCAGCAATACTTGCCAACCCCCACTGAACCAAAGCAAGGAAGGTGTTGCTACTCCCAGGGAAAGAATCTTATCCTCCCACCGAGAACAGCAACAAGGACTAGTCTGGTAGATCACAAAAGAAGGAATCATCTCGTACAGAAACCTTCGGCAGTGACCTAAGGAGGCTAAGCCTCCTATTTCTGTGTCAGGCCAGCGAGGGAGACTCTACCCCAAGCCAGACAAACACAGACTCAGACTAAAAAACTCTGATGTTCTGTCCCTCTCTGAAGCCAGACTTACTGGAACAGGGAGGTACAGTAACACCCCAGTATAGTTATATCGAAAGTTAATTCAGATAAACCAGTAGGGTTAAGCCCAAGGCTTAAACAGAGGGAAAGGGATTGCATACCTTCTCCGAAGAAAAGAAAGCAACCGGGGAGTATGAGAAAGTATACTAAGGCTCCATAAGCAACTTAGCCTAGGCACCAAGAGAATCGATTACCTAAATCACCGAAACTCACTCGTATACTATCTTGGAAATATTCAACATAATCTTAAATGTATAAAAAACAGCCTAAAGCTTCAATAAAATTTTAAAACACTCGGAAATCCAAAATCATGCAGGAAAGTACTAGGACCAAACGACTAGGCTACATGGCCTAGCGTAGGCCAGAGTTGGCGAATACTTCGCCAAAATAATACTAAAAGCACGAGAAAGGAAATCCTATGTAACGCTAAATAGCTAAAATTTATTAAAGCAAAACAACCGGGAATGTCGCTCTGGCTAACTAAAACTCATACCTAGCGAGCGACAGCGTCCATGACGCCTCCGGTAGGCAACGGCTCTTTTAACAAAGATTATTACTATTAATCACTTTAAAATTCACCAAGAGCCTACATTTATACATAAAAGAAATGGTACTCAACTTATCAGAGGCAGACGAAGTTGGAGAAGCCATGAAAAGATGAATAAATCAAAGATTTGCGAGAAACACAGGAAAAAACACCGAGTTGTTAAGCTTCGCAAAAAGGAATACAGATGGCGCCAGGATTGGCGCCAGGCACGCTCACGAAACGGGAGAAGAGGGAGCCTTGGGAGCGGCTCCCCCTTTTTCTTTCTCGTTTTCGTTTTCTTGCCAATTGACCCCTTCGATGTGTTATCTCTTTTTGGGGTGCAGATTGCCATGTGGCGTGTCAAGAATACGTCCTCTGATATGTCGCGATATCCCTTTCATTAGGGATATTCGCTCCAGGAGTTAGAATTCTGGGTACCTTAGGTAAATTCTCTGGGAATATCGCCGTAGTTGTAATATACCCTAGGAAGCTACCCTATAGGAACTTCCATCAGGACGACATGGCTTGAGCCCAAAAAAGGAATGTAAAACACAGATCAATAGACATTACGTTAGTTAATGAAATTCTGTTAAAAAAGCAAGAATTATAACAAATACACCGAAATACTTAAAAATTGAAGTGAATGAAATATACTAAAAAATAATAAATTAAACCATATAAATCAAATTGAAAATTAAAACATCATAGATATGGGAATTAAAACAACAATACACAGAAATAACCTGGAATAAAAGAAAAAAAAAGAAAAAAAAAACAAAAACAGACAAAATAAAATAAACTCTGGATAAGAAAGAAACACACCCTCGGCCGTCAAAGCTCTGCAAGAATTTTTGGGCATGATCAACTATTATCACCGTTTTCTGCCAGCCATTGCTGCCACTCTTGCTCCCCTCTACGCCTCCCTCAAGGGCAAGCCAAAGGACCTGAAGTGGGGTACCCTTCAAGAAGCGGCCTTCTGCAATGCAAAGAAAGCCCTATCAACCGTTGCGGCTCTTACTTTTTCTATCCCATATGCCCCTCTCCGTCTCTCCACCGATGCCAGCGACGTCGCTATTAGTGCAGTACTCGAGCAGGTGGTCAACGGCTCGCCCCGCCCATTGGCCTTCTGTCCAAGGCAGAATCGGGTTATTCTACCTTCGATCGCGAATTGCTGGCGGTGCACTTGGCTGTCCGTCACTTTCGCTATTTCTTAGAAGGTACGCCCTTCGTCATTCGCACAGACCACATGCCTCTGGTCGTCATTCGCACAAACCACATGCCTCTGGTGCATGCCTTCACTCGACACTCTGACGCCTGGTCCGCCCGTCAACGCCGACATCTCTCCGCCTTGGCTGAATAGAATTGCACCCTTCAATACGTCCCTAGGAAAATGAATCCCGTTGCCGATGCCCTGTCAATAAACACATTGGCTGCCGTTCAACTGGGATTGGATTACAATGCCCTGGAGAAGCCCAACGACAGGATCCAGAGTATCAAGCATGTAGGACATCCTGCACGTCCCTCCGTTGGGATGACTTCCACCTCGAAGACTCCAACACCACCCTCCTCTGTGACGTCAGTACTGGTAGACCGCGACCTTGGATCCCTGCTCCCATGCGCCGGCAGGTGTTTGATTTCATTTACGGCCTTTCACATCCCTCGTGCCGTTCTACTGCACAGCTGATGAAGACGAAGTTCATTTGGCATGGCATTTCTAAGGATGCTAAGGATTGGGTCCGTGCCTGTAATTCTTGCCAAACTTCCAAAGTACATCGACACACGAATTCAGGAGTGGGCACCTTTCATCAACCTCAGCGTCATTTTGCACACATTCACGTCGAGGTTGTAGGTCCCCTACCCACATCACAAGGACATCATTACCTGTTTAACGTCATCGACCGCTCCACTCGTTGGCCTGAAGCCATTCCCATGGAAACTGCAACGTCCGCCTCATGTACATCTCCCTTACTCTTGGGATGGATTGCAAGATTTGGTATCCCTGAGCATATTACTTCTGACAGGGGTACCACTTTCACCTCTCAATTGTGGTCATCATTAGCGAATCTCCTGGGCATCACCCTACATCACACAACGGCCTACAACCTCGGTGCCAATGGAATGGTTGAACGTTTTCATCGCACCCTCAAAGCAGCTTTGATGTCCCGCTGCAAGGATTCCAACTGGTTTACTCAGCTTCCCTGGGTCCCCTTGGGACTAAGGAACACTCCTAAAGATGCCTTCGACGTCTCGGCAGCTGAAATGGTGTATGGTGATCCGTCGGTCGTCCCTGCCGAATTTTTTCCTCCGACGATCTCCAGCGCATACGTCACGTCGTGGGAAAATTTACTCCATGCCGCCAGATGTACAAGCCCCCAGCGAAGCATCACATACTGAAAGACTTGCAATCTGCAACGCACGTCTTCCTGCGCAACGACACCAGCAAGCCCCCGCTAACGCCCCCTTACACAGGCCCTTTCCTTGTGATCGGACGCAGTCCGAAAGCATTCCTACTAAACATTCGTGGCAAAGAAGACTGGGTCTCTATTGATCGTCTAAAACCTGCTTATCTCCAGCCAGATGACCCGCCTACAGTTCGCCTCTCTAGATCAGGGCGCTCTATTTAACATGTACAGTATGTAATTTTTAGGGGGGGAGCCCTGTACCAACCGTGTGTCACACGATCATACATAGTTCATTTTGTGTATATATTATGTTAGTACCTTCGCTCTTCCCTCGCACTAAAATGAACCAGATTAAACATGTCTGCTTTTTTCCTCTGTAACATTGTCTGTTTTTCAAACATGAAATTTTTTGTTGCTTTGAGCTTTTGTATATAAAGGAGAGTGTTCTATAATAGACTCTCAGTTGCTTGCATCCTGCCTTTGAGTCACAACCTTCTCTCGGCCCGTCACAAAGTAGTCATGCCCTGGTGATAGGGGGTGAGTGTGCTTGTATATCTAATGAAATATTTAACCGTCATTCTTTACTCATGGTGCACGCTAGTAAATAATAATATTTTTAATACAAATATATGCAAAGAAAATGTGACAAATAACAATAGTAATAATATCAATAGGAAACATACGTAGAAACATGGATGTACACAATAAAACCTACGGCTAAACAGGAAAAAAGAAGTAAGAGAAAATTATTTTCTAAAGAATGGAGGAGAGTCAAATGTATATTAAAACTTGAAACAGTAAACTAAATGCAGAAAAAAAAATTTTTTGATAGAAAATCTTTTCGATATTATTATTTTTATTATTACTATTAATAATAATAATAATAATAATTATTATTATTATTATTATCATAAGCTAATATACAATTTTAGTTGGAAAAGCGGGACGCTATAAGCTCAAGGGCTCCAACATGGAAAATTAGCACAGTGAGGAAAGGAAATAAGAAAATAAATAAACTTGAAGAGCAGCAAGGAAAATTAGAATAACAGTGTGAGAAAAGTAAACACAATGAAATAGATTTTCCACAAATAAACTACAAAAAAGATACTTATTTCAGTCTGTTCAACATAAAAACATTTGCTGCAAGTATGAACATTTGAACTTCTAAAGTGAATAGCATCGTTCAACAAGTTAAGTTAATCAGAAGAGCACTGAGTGAAGAAATAGTAATAAATTATAAATATATCACTTTGAAAAACCTTCGTGGAAAACATCAAATTAAAATATTCAAAGATATCTGAACCTATTGCCGACGGTCATAAAAAGTTACACAAATAAACAATTCATAAGACATATTTCATCTTATATAAAACAATAAATCTTTTCGTAAAAAGAAAGCAAATAGTTTCC
>NC_090731.1:33253720-33261220 GCF_036898095.1 Palaemon carinicauda | reverse complement strand
ATTGACGAGAACAACATATGATGAATATAGATAATTAATTGTGACAAGAATTGATTTCAATAACTTTCCTGCTACAGAGGGAGTTATATTGTTATTTCTAGGTAAATCATTCTTCATGGTTATTATTCATGGTAATGTATGCAGTGAAAAATTGTAAAGATATTCTTTTTTCTGGATATATGATATTTTATTATCCTCCCAAATATGCATTTGCACAATGATGAAAAAATGACAAGAATTTATTATACTCATATTCCATTACATTATTACTTATGAAAAATTTATGATATATAAAATTCTGCACAAATTTGTTTCAGGAAATTGAAACGAAGACAATCCAAGTTAAAGAAAAGGTATTTCAAGAAAAAGATATTGTTCAGCTGGCCTCTGGAATTGCTCTTCGGAAAGTTTTAATAAATTCTTAGACAAAATGTCGAAGTATCAAACCTTTAATCTCTTTCTTTTACTTAGAACTTTGTGTGAGTAATTGAAAACTGAAAGTAAGAATGGAAAAACTTTTTGTTCTTGAAGAAAAAGGGTGAAAGTCTTTTTGTAATTGTCGTCATCATTGTTTTTATTCTGAAAGGAAAAACTGTTTTCATTTCTATTTCAAAGTATAAATTTCGATAGTAAACTGTCCACCCATGACTGCTTCTCTCTCTCTCTCTCTCTCTCTCTCTCTCTCTCTCTCTCTCTCTCTCTCTCTCTCTCTCTCTCTCTCTCAGCTTCTATCCAACGTAATCTACGAATAAAAAAGCTCAACCAGGGAAAAACCAAATTTAAAGGACAAAGGTCCATTTCACACAGTTCTTCGGACGAAGATCAAACGCTGGGGTTTCCTTTCATGACCTGAGAGTGCTACTCTAAGAGATCCACTCAGATAGAGAGAGAGAGAGAGAGAGAGAGAGAGAGAGAGAGATTAAACTTGAATATTGATATGAATGCAAATTTGAATGCTTCCAATTCACCTGCTGGTAAGAGACCAGTGTTAATTCGTTTATTAATGAGACGTCTTTTTATATTAATAGGCTGTATAATTTGGTAACTCAGAATCAGTTGCTGATGGTATTGATTGTCTTGCAGTTAAAGGGACTTTCACTTGAAAATATCACTCTTGAAGTAACGTAATATTGAAACTTAGTAAGGTAATACTTGGACTTAATAAGTTAATACTTGGACTTAATAAGTTATTACTTGGACTTAATATGGTTATATTGAGACTTTTTAAGTTAATATTGAGACTTAGTAAAGAAATATTGAGACTTATTAAGGTAATAATTGGACTTATTAACGTAATACTGGGACTTAGTAAGGTAATACTTCGACTTATTAAGGTAAAACCGGGACTTGGTAAGGTAATATTGAGACTAGGTACAGTAATTTTGAGACTTATTAAGGTAGTACTGGGATTTAGCAGGGTAATATTGAGACTTAGTAAGGAAATACTTGGACTTAGTAAGGTAATATTGAGACTTAGAAAAGAAATATTGAGACTTAGTAAGGTAATACTCTGACTTATTCAGGTAATACTGGACTTAGTAAGGTAATATTGAGACTTAGTAAGGTAATATTGAGACTTAGTAAAGTAATTTATAGACCTAGTAAGGTAATACTGTTATTTAGTAGGGTAATATTGAGACTTAGAAAGAAATACTTGGCCTTAGTAAGGTAATATTGAGATCTTACAAAAGAAATATTGAGACATAATAAGGTAATACTCGGACTTATTCAGGTAATACTGGGACTCAGTAAGGTGATATTGAGACATAGTAAGGTAATGCCAGGACTTAGTAAAGTAAAATTGGGGCTTAGTAAGATAATACTTGTAGTTAGTAAGGTAATACTGGGACTTAGTAGGGTAATATTGAGACTTAGTAAGGAAATACTTGGACTTTAGTAAGGTAATATTGAGACTCAGGTAATTTTGAGATTTAGTAAGGTATATACTGGGACTTAGTGAGGTAATATTGAGACTTAGTAAGGTAATTTTGAGACTTAGAAAGGTAATAGTGTGACATATAAACGAAATACTTGCACTTAGTCAGGTAATATTGAGACTTGGTATAGTAATAATGGGACTTAGTAAGGTAATGTTGAGACTTCGTAAGGTATTTTGAGACTTAGTAGGTAATATTGAGGCTTAATAAAGTAATTTTGAGACTTGGTATGGTAATACTGGACTAAATAAGGTATTACTGGGACTTAATAAGGTAATTTTTAGACTTAGTAAGGTAATACTGTCACTTAGTAAGGTAACACTGGGACTTACTAAAGTATTATTGACACTTAGTAAGGTAATACTGGACCTGAGTAAGGTAATGTTGAGACTTAGTTAGGTAATATTGAGCCTTATTGAGGTAATATTTGGAATTAATAAGGCAATATTGAGTCTTAGTAAGGTAATACTGGGACTTAGTAAGGTAATATTGGGATTTTGAAGACTAAAATTAATGAATAGCAAGATTCAGTGAACAAAGAGAGAGGGTCCTTCAGAAAACTGATACAGAAAAACTATGCAGGGAGAGAGAGAGAGAGAGAGAGAGAGAGAGAGAGAGAGAGAGAGAGAGAGAGAGAGAGAGAGAGAGATAGAGAGAGATCAAAATCGTAATGGAAACCCCTAACTTCTTCGATTATCTGATGACAAAGTTGTTATGCAATTCTAGAGGAATTCCCTTGTTAGCAATCAGGAACTGTTGTGTTTATCTGTAAACATTTGTTTATATTTGGTTAGGCAGAAAATTATTCTGGAGAGAGAGAGAGAGAGAGAGAGAGAGAGAGAGAGAGAGAGAGAGAGAGAGAGAGAGAGAGAGAGAGAGAGAGAGAAAGAAAGAAAGAGAAGAGAGAGAGAGAGAGAGAGAGAGAGAGAGAGGAGAGGGAGAGAGAGAGAGAGAGAGAGAGATTTCATATATTTCAAAAAAGTGTAATGAACAGAGTTATATATCTATAAATTAATTTACACAAAGATATTCCAGCAATTAGTGAGAAAAAATATTGAGAAATATTTGCATATGCACTAGATGTGTGAGAATCAATGGCTAAACTTCTTTTAAACCCATGAGTAGAAAGTTTAGTGGAAAATTAAAAAAAAAGCAAATCAGACAATGGATAGGTTAAATAAAAATTTTGAAATCAAATCGCCTGAAGTTACATATAAAAATCAGGCTATATATAAGTTTAGTGAGATATTGTTACTGTATAGATATGAGTCGTGGTATTGACAATGAAACAATCTCCAACAGATCTAGTAGATTTGAGAACAAAGCCCTTAGATGAATATTGGGAGTTTAAGTAAATTCAGGATTAGAAATTAAACTATAAGAGAGGTTACTCGAGTGCCATATGTGAAGAGGTCATGGTGAGGGGTAGATGTAAATGGTCTGGGCATGCTCTTCGCAGTCACCAATGGAGATTAGTTCACCAAACGTTTAACTGGGCTCCACACGGCACCAGAAGAGTTGGAAAACTCAGACCTACATGGTTGAGAACTGGGAAGCGTAAAGTAAGAGGTGATGAGTGGAGAAGTAATTGAATTAAAAGCTCAAGATGGAGAAGACCAGCGAAACCTAACCGAGGCCATTTGCGTCAATAGGCGTAGGAGGAGATGATGATGATGAGTAGACAACACTAATAGTAACTTGGTTTGGTTACTGTCTCTCTTATATAATTTTTAAATAAATTTCCTACAGATTTATTTGAAAACGGTAAAATGAAAGGAATTAAATAGAATATCTATTTTATAGAAAATAGCTCTTAAATGATAATTGATGACAAAGCAAGCCTTCAGTACGTCGGATAAAATGTTCAAAATTCAAACCAAAGGTGAGGATAACAAAGTACCTAATGATGAATTAAAATAACAGTAATAGTAATATACAATCTCTCTCTCTCTCTCTCTCTCTCTCTCATCTCTCCTCTCTCTCTCTCTCTCTCCTCTCTCTCTCTCCTCTCTCTCTCTCTCTCTCATTAAGAAAGACGGATCCCATTGCAAAAAATATCGATTATTAGGAAGCTCAGATGGAAAAAGATATCTTTTGACATCCCCTTAAGAGCAGATCCCTTCCTCCCATTGTTGGCCCTGTCATTGAGTAGGGGCTTTTGACATATGATTTTGATTCTGATAGTTTTATAAAAAGTATTTCTGTCTTCTTCCCTACATATTGAAATTATTTTTATATATAGCTTGTTTTATATCTAATTATTATTATTATTATTATTATTATTATTATTATTATTATTATTATTATTATTATTATTATTATTATTATTATTATTATTATTATTATTATTATCAAAAGAACGTAAGTTACGTAAGTTGCAATTCGAACAGTCCAGTTGAGAATGCTGGTGAAACCATGAACAGCTTTAGGTGATAAAAAACTTTATAAAGAACAAACACAAAATTTCTCTATAAATCAATACAAAAAATTCCTAGACATTTTTCTCAATGAAAAACGAAATTGACCTTTTTATTTCCATGTCTTAAGAGTTAACTAGTTCCATGACAATAGGGTTTATATTACTTATTTATTTATATTTATAATATTCAGTTGAGAGAGAGAGAGAGAGAGAGAGAGAGAGAGAGA
The DNA here is from genome assembly GCF_036898095.1 of Palaemon carinicauda. NCBI lineage: Eukaryota > Metazoa > Arthropoda > Malacostraca > Decapoda > Palaemonidae > Palaemon > Palaemon carinicauda. Next base: position 33,256,637 of record NC_090731.1, on the reverse strand, counting down.
GAGAGAGAGAGAGAGAGAGAAAAAAAAAAAAATAGTACATCTCCATGTTCTATTTCAAAGATGAATCTCATTTCTCCCATTCTTTTTATCTTTTGGAACGTTCTCTGTTGTGGATAGGAACCTGAACAGTGCATGTGATTTTTTAACAAGGGTAAAAGAGACTCTTTAGCTATGTACAGCAGCTCTTCTAGGAGAAGGAGACTCCAAAATCAACCATCGTTCTCTGGTATTGGATAGTGTAATAGCCTCTGTACCTTGGTCTTTCACTGTCTTGGAATAGAGTTCTCTTGCTCGAGGGTACACTGGGGCACACTATTCTATCTTATATCTCTTCCTCTGGTTCTTTTAAAAAATTTTTTAGTTTAAATATGAAATAATTATTTTAGTGTTGTTACTCTTCCCAAAATATTTCGTTTTAATTGTTAATTACGTCTCTTGTAGTTTCCTTATTTCTTTTCCTCACTGCTTCTAGAATCCTGCTTTTCCTACTAATATTTTTAATTTTATTTTTCATATCCATGTGAAATTCATTTGTTTCTTTATCAAATTTAGATTTTTTTTCCTCCTCATCACTTCTCTGTTATCTATGATTTTATGCATTGCTTCTCAAGATCCTCTTCTTTTAGTGTATAATTTTTTAGATTGCCTATGTTCAATATGCTTTTTTTTTAGTCAAGCATTATATCCAGTCCGCCTCCAATTTAAAACTTAATTAGTTTTATAGAATTTTCGGGTAAGATTTCTAAATGATCACTTGATAAAAGTAGGAAAAATCATTAATAAAAGGTTTAAACTTGGTATCACGCAGGTCATAGAACAACACAGAAATCATCTGTGTAGAACGGACAAAACTAGAAATGTTTGCATTCTAAAATAATAGATATATTTAAGAAACTTTAAAAACTCTATCAGAGGAGTTTTAATACTCTTGCTCTCTCTCTCTCTCTCTCTCTCTCTCTCTCTCTCTCTCTCTCTCTCTCTCTCTCTCTCTCTCTCTCTCTCTCTCTATGTATATGTATATATATATATATATATATATATATATATATATATATATATATATATATATATATATATATATATGTGTGTATATATATATAATGTCCTATTTCATGTTTGTGTGTGTTTTACATCAAGGTAAATGAACTCAATATTCATGAGTATTCCACAAAAACATGTGTCAGCATGTTTTGCAATGGTGCATTTTGGTAACGAAAGGAGTAGTTAGTTGCCGGTGAGCACTCGAGTTGACAAGTCCCTCACCTGAGAGTGTAGTTGTGTATAGTGTACTTGCGAACGAACCTTTTGTAATAAATAAAGAAAACCCATATGCTATTGTCTCATTATCCGTCTGCACGGGTCATATTGGTGTCAGGTGTAAAAAATACGTCTGTGTGTTTATGCTATGAGTGAAGTTGTTCTTTGAGTCAGAGAAATTAAAGTTCAAGATGCCGAAATACACAAAGACTAACATAGCAGACACTGCTGCTGCAGGAGATGAGAATGAAGGAGCAGTGGGATATAGCGTTCCCGATGAGGAATATAGACAGGAAATTAGAACGCAAGAATTGAAAAATAAGTTAGAACAGTTGGAAGAGTTAATTAACAGATTGGAGGGGGAATGAGAACAGGAGCGGTGTACAACCAGAGCATATCCGACGTACATAAACAAAGTTCAAACACACACAAGTGAAAGCACACATGCACAGCCGAGTGAAGATACGCAAATCGTGGTTCAAAAGTTGCAAGAACTCCAGGCAAGTGTTAGTCCTTTCGATGATCAATGGCCTAACGAAGGGTTACAATCGATTGAAGTGTTTTTGAGAGACTTTGAAGTAGCTACATATGGGTGGTAGGAAAGAGAAAAAGTGATTCAAGTAATTAGATTGCTGAAAGATGCTCCGGCAATGGAGGTAATGTGTTGGCCACAAGAAAGTTTAAGAAGTTATACTGAAATAAAACGACGTTTAATTGAGAAGTATGCCTTGCCTGATGCGAGAAAGGGAGACCTAAAAGAAAATTACAAACCCAAAACATGGGAGGTGAATCCGTTCTTAGTTTTGCAACTCGCATTTTTCGGGAGTGCGATTCATTTGCTACCCGGAGTGCCAATCTCCCAGAAGGTGATAAAAAGGCAATTGCCCGTAAACATATTTGCATGTTAGTAAACCCGTATTTATGTGGTTATTTGCTCGATGACAATCGCTCGTTAGCAGACGTAGTGAGCGTGATAAAAAAAGTTTTGGACAGTTTGCTAGAAGAAAAAAGGTCTGGGAATAATGCAGCCGATTCCGGGAAGTTGGCAGCCATGAGAGGAAGTCGACCCCCGAAGAGAGGTAAGGGGGGAATGCAGTCAGCAGATTAGCAGAGTCTTCAGGTGTTGGCACTGTGGGATAGAGGGGCACCGATGAGTCGAGTGCCCCACCCAAGATCTCCCCGCTATTATACTTGTCAGACCTACTGTCATCTATCTCGAGAGTGCCCAGCAAAAAACGCCCAGGGCGGGCGGGCCTGGGGATCCCTGATGCTCCCTCTAGAGGTGCAGTAATATGAGTAACAACTAGGGCACAAAAGAGGAACGAAGAACGTAACCTGAATATTAATGCCCCCCATCAAAATAAAGATAATAGAGAACAGGATGAAAATTCTCCCGGTGAGCATTCAGAAAACGGGGTGAGAGAGAGGGGAGAGAGAGAGAGAGAGCAGACTCAAGAGAGTGAGAGAGAGAGAGAGGGAGAGAGAGAGAAATACGAACGGCGAAGGGGAATATATGTGGGTGACCGAGGACATGACCAGGGGTGTCCAGAATGAAAGCCCTGATGATGCAGGTTTGATTGACTTGGGAGGTTGGGACATAAAAGAAGTCCAAGAGGGACAAAAAAAAGAGGAATGGAGGGAAAGAGTGAGAGCAGTGATT
>NC_090731.1:33241220-33246220 GCF_036898095.1 Palaemon carinicauda | reverse complement strand
TAAGTGATTTACGACAGTCTGGCCCTAGAATATATGAATTAGTCGTAATTTAATGCTATTATAACATTCAGAATACCGGGTTGACTGCTAGCATTAATTCATAAACATTGAGGAGATTTAGACACTGAAAACTTATATTCCTTAAAGATACACGATCAATAAAAAGCATTCAAGCCTTGAATAAAAGAAATATTATACAAAACCAATAAAATTGATAAATGAATTATTTCCTTTTAGAAAAGAAAAATAAATTACACTATTACGCCGATATCTAGACTGTACATCTGTATCTATTTACAGTAAATATTCCACAATAAAGTCATACCCCATTACTGAAGATAAGAGAGAGAGAGAGAGAGAGAGAGAGAGAGAGAGAGAGAGAGAGAGAGAGAGAGAGAGAGAGAGAGAGAGAGAGAGAGAGAGAGAGAGAGAGAGGGGTTTCCGAGGGAAGAAAATATTGATCACAATGACCAACATACACTAGATGACTGATGGAAAGTTACACGTCATTTAATCTATTAAAAAGGTTATACAAATAGATTCAATCATTTTATCAGGTTTTACTTTTTCATGAGAACGCACCGTGAAAAACTTATCATATTTTAGGTCCTCCTCACAGCAACAATAGCACTACGGTGATAAGGGAAACATAAAAAGGAAAGAGGAAATCAAATACGCTTTCTACTTCTGGAAAAACTAAAAAAAATTAATCAACGTTTAATTGGAACAATACTACAACCGTGATTAGGGAATCATAAAAAAGAAATCAAATAGGTTTTCAACTACTGGAAAAACTAAAAAAATGAATCAACGTTTAATTGGGAAAAGTAAAGTTAAAACTATAACTCTGAAATAAATTTATTCAAACGACAGCTACAAGAAACTGCTTTCTTCCTCCTACAGACAGCTGGAGGGGGGGGGGGGGGTGCTAAGGAGGGAGGGAGGATAGGTGATAGAGAGGAACCAAGGAAGATGGGGAGATGGGTGGTTGGGAGGAGGTTAAGAACTGGGGACAAGAAACTGGAAGACAAGTCGTAAAAGACGCAGCAATGCCATTGTAAGACCTTTATGTGTAACGAAGTCACATCCATGCTGCTGAGTATGAGATAATGTGGATAAGCTTCTTTATGTTTGTCCCCTGATGAAACAAGGAAAAATAGAAATATATAAGTGTGAATAGAGGAGAAAGGATAAATAAAGTCAGGCAAAGCACTATCATTGGAATTTTTTTTTTTCTGAAATAGTTAAGGAAAGGGCAATTTAATATATAGGGAAGATTATATTTACTCCGTTTGTATATATTACAGGAATGAAGGAAAAAACTATTTTGTCATTTCAGTGTTTTTTTTCTGGTACATTCTCCGAACGAAGTACCGGGCAAAAAAAAAAAAAAAAAAAAAAAAAAGTGGTTTTCCCACTTTCTCTTCTTAATAAAAAAAGATCACCACCTAACAAAACTATCAGGAATTCATACTTTACAAAATTTTTCACAAATGATCCCCGACATTAAAGCAAACTTACGTGTGTTGTACTTCACCTAACTCATCTATTACGAATTTTCTTTATGGGATCAATATCCAAATTATTGTCTTCATTAAAAATGAAACATGATAATTAAAGGATCTCATTTGAAATAGATAAAAATAAAGGACGGAACATCAAGTCTCACTTCAGTATCCCACAATGCCCAATTGCAATTTACTTTTCATAATCTGAATAACTACGAACCTTCTATTTCATCCAGCAGAGATGACCCAGTCCCTGTTCGCTATATTTAGAAGAATGTCTTGTTTACATCGAAGTTCGCGTTCCATTGTTCACCGAAAACTATAAACTGTTCATTAGCCAAACAACCATTGTGACCTGCTTGGTAAAACTGATCGCCTTCCTAGAATTAGAATTTGTATCGAAATTACCCAAGTCGTGTATACATTGTTCTGACAATACTATACATGATTCAGTTGGCTTCCATGATGTTGTTTTGTGCTTTTCCAGAATCATCTCTAAAGATTATACCTGAGTTTTCTGAAAAGTCTGTAGAAAGTTTTGCTCTTGTGTTTATAAGAAACAGATATGTTTTTTATGCCTAATTACAGTATCATAATTGATATGAAAATAGTCAGTGCTACTTAATGTTTCCTTCTCCTATGCTGTTTTCCCTTGAGGAAGCTCTAGGGCCACGGAAAAAAACTTCATTATGTAACTCAGCGAATCCAGACTTAATATTAATGCATTTCTCAGTACCGCTAAACATATAACGGCTACTTATTTAGTAATTTGTTATTCCTTTATTTATTATTTATAATTTCTTGTCATTTTTAATTCAATACAGACCTGAAGAAGCCACTACTCTCCCAGATTCTCTGACCACCACTGGGGATTATTTCTGGCTATATCCCTAGATAAACGAGGCACTTCCAAATTCATCAGGGAAATCCCCCAGTACTAGGCGATTATCCCTAGAGTAGGGATAATAACGCACGGGGTACAATAGTGGCAATGGAATATCAAGAGAAAATATAAAAAGATGGAGTCAATTGAAGATAAAATATGAATAAGAGATACCTACAAAAAAAAATAGTGAAAATGTGAAAAGCAATAGAATTTACTCAGGACAAAAGCTAAAGTATTCTGTTCTATCAAGGAGAAACGTAATTCGGACTTCGGTAAATAGGACAGTGATAATTATGACTTTTATCTAGTTGAAAAGGAATGCTCGTCTCATCAAGGACTCTAGGATATAAGAGTGAGAAAAGGGCAAAGGAAAAGGTGAAAACAGAAAATAAAGGGAATTTCTCTTTAATGAATTGGAAAATGTTATTAGAATGAAGGAAGACTAGATGGAAGATTAGGGATTAGACAAAAAAAAAGACAAAAGGTCTCTCTCTCTCTCTCTCTCTCTCTCTCTCTCTCTCTCTCTCTCTCTCTCTCTCTCTCTCTCTCTCTCTCTCTCTCTCTCTCTTTAATCCACGTAACGAACAGTAACTCATTTCTAGACTAAAGAATCTTATCCATTATTTTGAAGAACTATATATTAAATCCAAATTACATCACATTTCATATTTCAAATGATTATTATAATATAACCTAAATGAAAGATTTCAATAACTTTCAATCACAGTAATCCGCAAGTTATGGGAAAATATAACTCTATACACAGACCTCCAAATCACATTATCCTCTTTCAATATTATCACGAATAAGCCGGATACGTATCCATAGAGTATTTTGATTTTGAAAAGATGTTACTTATTCTTTTTAAGTATCATGACAACAATATAATGGCGAGAGCTTTCCGAGGTTTTGGATCATACAAAAAGATTTTTTTTTATTCTCTTACAATTTCCATCATGGGTCAACTCTTAGCAATATCGTCAAACTGCGATGAAAGTACTCCAATAATTATTTCTATAGATATTAAAATTATCAAAATAATTATTATTAAAAAGATATAAAAATTCATAATATATTTATCATCAAAATTAATAAAATTATTATTATGAGAATTCTTCAGAATTATTATTACTAATTTGATTAAAATCAATATCCTTATCACTAAGATTATCAAGATAATTATTATCATCATTAAAATTATTAATGGTGCCAATAGTGCAAGCTAATATTGTAGGTCACAGATAGCCGTGCCTAATTAGTTAAGGTATTATTATTATTATTATTATTATTATTATTATTATTATTATTATTATTATTATTATTAATACTTGCTAAGCTACAACCCTAGCTGGAAAAGCAGGATGCTATAAGCCCAGGGGCTCCAACAGAGAAAATAGCCCAGTGAGGAAAGGATACAAGGAAAAATAAAATATTTCGAGAACAGTAACAACATTGAAATAAATATTTCGTATATAAGCTATAAAAAATTTTAACAAAACCAGAGGAAGAGAAATAAGATAGAATAGTGTGCCCGAGTGCACCTACAAGCACGAGCACTGACCCAAGACAGTGGAAGGCCATAGTACAGAGGCTATGGCACTACTAAAGACTACAAAACTTTGGTTTAATTTTGGAGTGTGTTTCACCTAGAAGAGTTACATATCATAGCTAATGAGTCTCTTCTACCCCTATCAAGAGGAAATTGGCCATTGAACAATTACAGTACAGTGCCGCAGTTAACCCCTTGGGTGAAGAAGAATAGTTTGAAGAGAAAGGGATTTACAATCAAAATTGAAAAAATAGACCTAAAACTTTTAAGAGCTTTCTATACTTTTGTATAGAATTGGTATATACTGTACAGTGGTACTGGCGATTTTTATATCAGAATATCATGAGCATCCTGTGTATAGTGTACACACACACATCATACTATATATATATATATATATATATATATATATATATATATATATATATATATATATATATATATATATATATATATATATATATATATATATATATATATATATATATATATATATATATATATATATATATATATATACATATATATATATATATATATATATATATATATATATATATATATATATATGTATCTATATACATATTGTGTGCGTGCATACATACATACATACATACATACATATATACATACATACATGCATATATACATACATACATACATATATACATACATACATACAACTGTGGACAGCTGATTGAAAAAGAGATTGAAATGAGCGTGGGAAGACTATGGAAGACTCCTGTCAATTTCATAATTTAAGGAAGGAAGGAAGGGAAGATATTTTGGAAGTGAGTGAAATAAAAGTAGATTAAAACGGAAGTTATGAATAATGAGGTATATGTTAAGGGGAAATTTAATAGGTAATCAAAACAGCTTATGAGATATTTTAAAAGTATAAAACAACCAATTATGAAATGAAAGACATTTAAGAGATAGAATTATATTTACAATAATAGAAATAACAACCGAATAAATGATATTGAGAATATTATATCTAGAGTGAAGGATTATTGTTGGTATAAGAATAATAAAAGATAATAGAATAGACACACGA
>NC_090731.1:33228720-33231220 GCF_036898095.1 Palaemon carinicauda | reverse complement strand
CATCACATTCCACATTGCTTCCCTATCAACTCTATCATACGCTTTCTCCAGATCCATAAACGCAACATACACCTCCTTACCTTTTGCTAAATATTTCTCGCATATCTGCCTTACTGTAAAAATCTGATTCATACAACCCCTACCTCTTCTAAAACCACCCTGTATTTCTAAGATTTCATTCTCTGTTTTATCCTTGATCCTATTAATCATTACTCTACCCTACACTTTTCCAACAACGCTTAACAAACTAATACCTCTTGAATTACAACACTCATGCACCTCTCCCTTACCCTTGTATAGTGGTACAATATATGCACAAACCCAATCTACTGGTACCATTGACAACACAAAACACATATTAAACAATCTCACCAACCATTCAAGTACAGTCACACCCCCTTCCTTCAACATCTCAGCTCTCCACACCATCTATACCAGACGCTTTTCCTACTCTCGTTTCATCTAGTGTTTTTCTCACTTCATCTATTGTAATCTCTCTCTCATTCTCATCTCCCATCACTGGCACCTCAACACCTACAACAGCAATTATATCTGCCTCCCTATTATCCTCAACATTCAGTAAACTTTCAAAATATTCCTTACTCTCTTCACTTCTTTCCAAAACTTTTTCTTATTCTCTTCATATGAATGACCCAATCCCTGACCCCACCTCAGGTCAGCTGCCCTCTTTGCCTCACGTACCTTGCGCTTTACTTCCACATTTTTCTCTTTATATTTTTTATACTTCTCGACACTACTACTCTGCAGCCATTCTTCAAAAGCCCCCTTTTTCTCTTCCACTTTTACCTTCACTCCTTCATTCCACCATTCACTGCCCTTCCTCATGCTGCCTCCAACAACCTTCTTGCCACACACATCACTTGCAATCCAAAAAAAAATTTTTCTTTCACTAACTTCCACTCCTCCTCAAAAATGCCAGTTTCTCTTACTTTCACTTCGTCATATGTTATTTTCAACCTTTCCTGATATTTACTTTTTACCCCCGGTTTTATTAGCTCTTCAACCCTCACTAGCTCCCTTTTACATTCACCTACTCTATTCCCCCACTCTTTTGTTACAACTACTTTTCCTTCCACCAAAAAATGATCAGACATACCGTTAGCCATACCCCTAAACACGTGCACGTCTTTCAATCTTCCAACCATTCTTTTAGTTATCAACACATAATCCATTAATGCTCTTTCTACTACTCTTCCATTTGCCACTCTTACCCATATATACTTATTTTTATCTCTCTTTTTGAAAAAGCTATTACTTATCACCATCTCTTGCTCAACACACATATCCACCAGGCTCTCACCACTCTCATTTTTCACCTGGTACGCAATACTTTCCAATGACACCTTCTACCTCTCCAGCGCCCACTCTAGCATTTAAATCACCCATGACAACTACATAATTCCTTCTACCCAGTCCTTCTACACACCTGGTTAATTCATTCCAGAACTCATTCCGCTCTTCTTCACTTTTCTCACTACCTGGCCCATACGCACTGACAGACGCCCAACATTCCCTACCCAACCTATCCCTTACCCACATTAACCGAGATGATATCTCCTTCTATTCCACTACTTTACCTGTCCTCCATTCACTCAGCAATAAAGCCACACCCCTCTCTCGCTCTTCCCCTTTCAATCCCAGACACTCTACCTGACATTTCACCAAACATCACTTCACCATTTCCTTTTATCTTCGTCTCACACAAGGCCAATACATCCATCCTTCTATTCCTAAACATACTTCCAATTTCACATCTTTTACTCTCTATCGTACTACATCCACACACATTCAAACACCCCAAAACTAGAGTGCGGGGAGCACTCACTCTCGCCCCCAGCTCCATCTCTTTGTTGCTGTCTCACAGGATATAGATACAGGAGAGGGGGTTCCCAGCCCCCTCGTCCCGTCCCTTTTAGTCGCCTCTTACGACACGCAGGGATAACGTTGGCGCTATTCTAATTTTTATATGCCCCCCGCCCCCTGTGTGTATACGTATACATATATATATATATATATATATATATATATATATATATATATATATATATATATATATATATATATATATATTTATATGTATGCATATATATATATATATATATATATATATATATATATATATATATATATATATATATATATATAAATATATATATGTGTGTGTGTGTAAATATATATGGATATATAGATGTAAATATATACAGAGACATATGTATATGTAAATATATATATATATATATATATATATATATATATATATATGTATATATACATATGTATGTATATATATGTATATATATATATATGTATATATATATATATATATATATATTTACACATGCATACATATATATACACATAAATATACATATATGGTATATATATATATATATATATATATATATATATATATAATATATATATATATATATATATATATATATATATATATACATATATGTATATATATACATATACA
>NC_090731.1:33195837-33198337 GCF_036898095.1 Palaemon carinicauda | reverse complement strand
CAGATCTAAATTCATATATTCCAACGAGAGTGAACTGTTGTGTATAAAGAATATAAGCTTTTGCTGTGGTGAATCAACAGATATTGGAAATAAAATAAAAAACTGGTTTTAAACTTTTTTATTGTTTGTTTTGCAATTATTAGGGCGTAAAATTGCATCGCCAGTTGAGAGAGAGAGAGAGAGAGAGAGAGAGAGAGAGAGAGAGAGAGAGAGAGAGAGAGAGAGAGAGAGAGAGAGAGAGAGAGAGAGTGTGTGTTTCAGATGCAGGCATATCCCAATTTCGTATTTTTTGTATTATAATAGTTAACTAGTTCCATACTTATATGTTTTCATACTACTTATGTTATTTTCTAACAATAATTTTCTTAGGTTTCTGTTAATTTATTTTATGGATATTTTCTCTATGAAATTTTTTGTCATTATCTCTTTGCTTTTTTCATTCGTTTACCATAGCTATGTACTCCTATGTAGCTTTCAAAATGGCATCATTCCAATCTTCTCCCCATCCCATATGTCTTATTTCGCTCGTTTTCCGTCCTTCATTTTCGTGATCATCTCTCTTCCTTTGGACCTTTTAACTTTTTGATTCTCTATTAGAATGCACATGAGATAGAAATTCCTTTAATCATGAAGGAAATTATGAGATTCAAAGAGTTAATGGAGAGTGAAAAATAAAGAATATTAAATATGCTGTAAGGAAAGGGAAATAAAACAAAAATATTCAGTAAATATAATGTACAAAACTGAAAAGAACAAAAGGGTGCCAAAATTTAACTGAAAGAAATCAGTACTCTGTCAAACATAATTACTTCGAAACTCTTTAGATCCAATCACCAGGGTTGTGGTGACCGATGTGGTAATGCTAGGTTTTCACTATGTTCCCTGCGGTCCCGGCAACCCCCGTTTCGGGCCACCGTGAACAAAACGGGATGGACGCAAAAAAACGTTACACAACTCTGTGGAACTGGATTGGCAAACGTGACAGGCCCTGACTGCCGTGGATGCCGGCTCAAAATTTTAAACTGTCAAAAAATTTTCCCCCGGCAGTCCAGGCGCAGATCGAAAACTTAGTAGACCGTAGTAAAACGGGGTAAACGTAAAAAAAACGTTACATAACGTAGCAGTACGTAGTTAGCTCTATCAAAACTTGGAGGCGTTCCTTAGCGTAACGGGAAGCAAGTCTATAGGATCTTTTTGTTATTAATAACTTTATCCACCTACATTTCTCAATTTTTTAATTCTGTTTTTTATTTATGGTCATTCTTTCCGCTTCTATTGAAAGAACGTATGCTCGTTATGAATAGTAATGATAATAAATTGATGACAGGTAATTAATTGTATTTATTTATACTAATCTGGAAATTAGTTTCTTTGATTAAAGAAAAGCCTAAGTGTTTTATTAATCAATAAAATATCACTATAACTTTACTGACGTCATAATAATTACCTATTAAATTCCAGTCCATATAAAAACCTATTATACAAAAAATAACAAATTAAGCACCAGAAATCTAAATAAACAATTCGTAAGAAGTTGAAGCTTTCTTGGAGGAGACTGAATCATTTTTATGGCAAAAAATTTAACGTGACCATCTGGCTTTATGATAAACTGTGAAAGAAAAGTAGACTGAAATAGGGCAGCATAGGCGAGAACCCTCAGGTGATTCTAAATAACCAAACCTGTCAATCACAGATAATTCTCGGCAAAATAAAATATACTGCATTTGCACTATATAGCGACTTAATTTGCTTCACAAAATACCGTCCCTCAGCAAAATAATAAATCCTAATGGATTAAATGCCATAAAAAAGATATAGATATGGCTACTACACCAGTAACCAAAAGTTCTCGAAGCTTTATTGAATATGTTTTAAATATCTCTGGAGTCAATCTCAAATAGTTCTGGAATGAAGAAACATCTTCAGTGCGGAGTTCTCTTACGAGAAATCTTGAGTAATAGCCCAGTCTCAGCTGCCTATCTTCTGAAAACCATTCGCGCACCCACGTCCATCGTTGCCTTTTCATTCTCCTTCTCACCAGCCGCTCTCTAGCTCTCCCTCTCTGACCTCCGATTTGACGAAGAGATTGTATATATAAACTGAGCAAACAGACAAAAACAAAATCGTCATCGTTGGAATCCATGATGATGTCTCGTCAAAGGTTAGATGAAATTATTGATGTTCCTTGGGAGGACCTCGTTTTTATACCGTGGCCAAAAACGTGCTCCAAAGCTGCCCGACGTCCACGTTTCGTCTGTTGAAAGCCTTGGCAAAACGGTAAATACGTGTCTGACCCTGATCAGAACGGCAAAAACGTTAGGCACCCTATCTGAACGTGAATGACCATATTTGAACGTGACAGGCCTGGGGGGAACGTGTTTACATTCGTGGTAGACCGCTGTCCAAACCGTAGTGCGCCTGTGAGCCTTCGGGGGAAGTCCCTCCCCCTCTTCCCATGGCATGTCGCGGACACCGTGGTAGATCGCAAGAAAACTTAGAA
>NC_090731.1:33163337-33183337 GCF_036898095.1 Palaemon carinicauda | reverse complement strand
TTTACCCTTCGTCTATAGCTATCATTAAGCAACTTTGAGAGAGAGAGAGAGAGAGAGAGAGAGAGAGAGAGAGAGAGAGAGAGAGAGAGAGAGAGAGAGAGCTAGGGTTATTTAATGCACCTTCAAAATTGTTATACGTTCGCACATCCATTAAAAGTGTTAAGGCTTAACGAGGTAATCATCATGACCACCGAAATGGAAAATCACAAATTCCCCAGAAATTCTCCTTGCTACACACACACACACACACACACTCTCTCTCTCTCTCTCTCTCTCTCTCTCTCTCTCTCTCTCTCTCTCTCTCTCTCTCTCTCTCTCTCTCTCTCCTATCTTCGCTAAAGCTTCAGCACTTTTTAGCTAATCCTCGAGACTCAGATGTTTTTGTTGGCCAAATCATTCAGTGATTGGTTGTTTCTTGATTCTGTTAAACAGGCTGATAAAAGTCTCATTTTATATTTTATTCATGAAAAATATATTTTAATTTTATTGGGTTATTAAAATAAGTTACATTAACTTTTCATTACTTCTTATGCAGTTTATTTATTTCCTTATTTCCTTTCCTCACTGGGCTTTTTTTCTATGTTGGATCCCTTGTGCTTTCAGCATCCTGCTTTTCTAATTAGGGTTGTAGCTTAGCTAATAATAATAATAATAATAATAATAATAATAATAATAATAATAATAATAATAATAATAATAATAATAATAATAATAATAATATAGTTTCTTATAGATCTGTCAAAATGACTGTCATCATTTCATTACCAGGTATGCATGGTAATCTAGTTAAATAATAAAATTTATCAATTTCATATTCTAGTTTTTTATCTTCAAATGTACTATCTTGGTGGTTCCTTTGACAATTATCATTCTTTATATTTGCAACTTTAACACTCTTAAAGACAAAATGAAATGATAAAAGCAAAGTATTTACCCTATCAATAGAACTTTATGTTAAAGATTCCAATGGAAATTTTCTACGTATGGATATCACGAATGATGCTCAAGATTTAAAAGCCACTCATGAATAGCAGAGGCAAAGGACAGTGATATTCCCTTAGCAATCAGGACAATGCCTTAGAGACTGGCCATATATATACATATAATCATCTCCCATACCCGCGCATCATCAAAGCTAAGATCACGCAAGGCCAGGCAATAGCTGTTGATGACTCAGGAGGTAGACCTTTAGGCTCCTCAGACCCCCCATCCTTAGCTCACACGGATGGTGAAGCTGCAGCCACTACAAGAAACTATCGAGTTTGAACGGGACTCGAGCCCCAGTCCAGCGAACGTCAGGCAGGGACGCTTCCAATAGGACACCACGACCCCAATGAAGAAAAAGCAATAGAACAAAAATAACATCACTAGTGGTAACACTTAGTCATCGTTGGCTGGACCAATAGCCACTGAGAACATAAACTAAATCCCTTCTCTATCGGAAACCAAAGAGCAACGAGAAATTCGAAAGGAAGGAAATGCTGTTATCTAAATCAAGTAGGTCTTTAATTCACTGGGAGCTGGCCTTTTTAGATTAAGCCACCATTTTTATGATCATCCTTTATACTAGCTAAGCTACAACCCTACTTGAAAAAGCAGTACGCTACAAGCCCAATGGCCCCAGCAGGGAAAGCAGACCTATTTGAAAAGGAAATAGAGAGATAACGATTGAACTATATATGGAAAATAATGAAGAAAAATAGAATATTTTAGTGTCAATAGTGACATTGAAATGGAATTTATAACTTTACTCTACAGTGGTAGTTATATGTGGGGTAAGAGGTTATATAAAGTACAATATGTTTTGTATGGACCTCTGGTCTCAGCTCAGCAAATAGCATATAGATAGTTCAGGTCGCGATTAAAAAAAAAAAAAAAAAAAAAAAAAAAAAAAACCTCCCTCACGACGACTACCTATTCTTTCGTGTATTGTTTATTGCACGTTTGTTTCCTTCATCAGAATTTGCTTCATGTTTTCTTATTCATTTTACTAGTGTAATAAAAAGGTACAGGAACTGTTTAGGTATGCCGAGAAAGCTCTAAATTTATATAAATGATGTTTTGATACAAACTAGATTACATTTTAATATACCAAACACACTGAATAATTCTGTCGGGATTCAGAAATACATTTCATGATTTCATATACAATTAGAAAAGCACTCTGAGAGGGCAGACCTCCATCACGGCAGATTATTTCAAGGGTTAATTCGGTTGACCTAGACCTTTGATCTCGTACTTTCGAAAATGAACCGCTTCCACGTTTCAACATGAGAATTAATCCCTGAAAGTTTCACTACTCTATGAGTAAAATTGTGGCTAGGAAGTTGTTCACAAACAGACAAACAGGCAATTGGACAAACAGACAGAGGCGAAAACATAACCTCCTCCAAACTTCGTTGGAGGAGTTATTAATTGGAAGTTTTGACGAATACTATACAGTTCCCCTAGTCATCTTCCTCATGATTATTGTCATTGTGCCGACATATCTTTTCAGACACCATTCATCATACAGACATGTCTTCACAGACATTCATCATGGAGACATTTCTTCTCAGACATTCATCATGGAGACATGTTGTCTTAGACATTCATCATGCAGACATATCTTAGACATTTTTCATGCAGCCATATCTTCTCAGACATTCATCATGCAGTCATATCTTCTCTTACATTCATTATGGAGACATATCTTCTCGGACATTCATCATGCAGCCATATCTTCTCAGATATTCATCATGCAGACATATCTTCTCGGACATTCATCATGCAGACATATCTTCTCAGACATTCATCATGTAGACATATCTTCTCAGACATTCATCATCCAGACATATCTTCTCGGACATTCATCATGCAGACATATCTTCTCAGACATTCATCATGTAGACATATCTTCTCAGACATGACAAATTACTAAAAAGGGTGTGTTGCTCTCCCGGATAGTATCACTTAATAAACCACTAAGTACTACCTTATATCTAGAAGGGGACCGATAACTTCATTTTGTCCCAATCTCGCTAATAATAACTCCATCGTTACTGTCCCCTGTTGGGAGCAGGGAATAATTCCCGAACCTGAGATATGAAAGCTACCTTCCTTTTCCCAGAAAACTCTTTGATAGTTTGGTTGAGGGGAATTGATGTTTCAAGACGCGAATAAGTTTTCTAATCAGTGTATTTCTAGATATATGGAGACGGATATCGAGTCACTGAACAATGCGTTTTTTTTTTTTTTTTTTTTTTTTTATTAAGTCTCTTTGCAAATAAAAAGTCTTCCGATTTCATCTCATTTTTCTTAAAAGGTTAAAAGGAAAGAAGATTTGGTCTGATGAGGCTTTAGTTTCAAAATACCTTCAAGTGGGTGTTTTAAATATTGTCTTATATACGTGTATTACGGAAAAAATATTTTCTGAAAATTTCTATTAATGATGTCGTCCCTGATCATGCACTTACCTATATATTTAGTTAAAAATTTTGATTGTCTTAATAATAATTCATTTACCCATTTGATTTAAAGTTTTCGTTCCCCTTTTAAATCAGCTTGCTGGAGCTCAATTCTCTCTCTCTCTCTCTCTCTCTCTCTCTCTCTCTCTCTCTCTCTCTCTCTCTCTCTCTCTCTCTCTCTCTATATATATATATATATATACATATATATATATATATATATATATATATATATATATATATATATATATATATATATATATATATATATATATATATATATATATATATATATATATCTATATATATATATATATATATACACATATATATATATATATATATATATATATATATATATATATATATATATATATATACATATATATATATATATATATATATAGATATATATATATATATATATATATATATATATATATATATATATATATATATATACACATATATATATATATATATATATATATATATATATATATATATATATATATATGTATATATAGATAGATATATATATATATATATATATATATATATATATATATATATATATATATATATATATATATTATACCCGTAACAACATTATATATCAGCGGTAGAGATGTCGTATTTATAACTATAACTCACAAAACATTCATATACATGTAAAGGCATCCAAATGCTGATAAATTCATATCTCTAAATCGAAGAGATAATTTGAAAACCCCAGATTACACTTCCTCTTCAGAAACATAAATTCGTGTTTTTTAGTTTTTGTCTAATTGTTGTAAAACTTTCATCGTTTTCTAAAATCTTAAAATTAAAATAAAAGATGAGAGAAAAACTAAGAAAAAGGAAAAATAAACCTTGACGACAATGTCTGAGACTCAAGGGGGCTTGACAATATTTTCTCACGCCCCCCCCCCCCTCTCCCCCCTTCACATATGCCCCTGTAACGGAACTGTAAAGCTACAATGATTTGTGAAGCAAATAAGTCAGAAACGAGAGAGAGAGAGAGAGAGAGAGAGAGAGAGAGAGAGAGAGAGAGAGAGAGAGAGTCTTGCCTATATTGCAGGAACGTTTAACAAACTCTACATGTTTTAAAAGTGGGAACTCTATGTAAAAGAGACTTTTTAGTTATAGTGAGCTGCTCTTTTAGGAGAAGGACACTCCAAAATCAAACCATTGTTCTCTAGTCTTCGGAAGTGCCATATCATCTGTACCAAAGTGTTCACTCACTTGGGGTAGAGTTCTTTTGTTTGAGGGTTCACTCAGGCACACTATTTTATGTTTCGTTATTTCCTCACTGGGATATCTTCTCTATTGGAGCCCTTGCTTTTATAGCATCCTGCTTTTTCAACGAGTGTTGTAGCTTAGCTAGTAAAAATCATAATAATAATAATAATAATAATAATAATAATAATAATAATAATAATAATACTCTTCCAACCAAAACCTAAAGCATATTATAATATACTATTAGAATAAGAGGGCATGTAATCCAGCATGATCCTCTAATCACTTTCAGATCTGGGTAGTATTAAGACAAAGCTCTGTCAGACGCTGGTGGTACTTTACATAAAGTCACTGGAAAGAAAAAAAAAATTAATACAAGCTGGGTAGGATAGATAGGAATACACAGTATTGTACCAGCCGTGTGTCACACGATCGTATATAGTAACGACATTTCATTGTTTTTATGTATTATGCTTGTATCTTCGCTCTCCCCTTGCACTGATAACAACCTGAAATAACTTTTATGTTTTTCTCACCGTTAACTGTTAACCGGTGAGCTTTTCGGTTGAACATGAAATCGCTTGTTATGTTTTGTATGCCCTTATTGTCTGGGGTTTATGTATATATAAACGAGCGTTCTGTAATAAAGTTTACTCAGTTGCTTTCATCCTGCCTTTGTGTCACAACCTTCTCTCGGCCCGGCACATTGGTGCCGTCACAGTATAGTAAGTAAAGGGACCTTACTACAAAAACACATACAGAGAAACAGCAGTATTATTTCTATCTCTGGATTTTCCAATAACTAAAAATTATTTTTACCCTACCATAAAAGTGATATACAGGTACTTTTCTATGCTGTTCATTAGATTAATATTTCTCTTCTGTAGCTCTAAAAATTAATGTGGACCAACCACATATTTTAAATTCTATTTCCAGATATTAGTCCTTATTAAAAACCTTGTATTACAATTTAGATTGATTGACCATCTTGAAATACAGCAATGGCGGGATATTTACTCAAGAAATGATATTATAATCCTGTTATTATTATTATTATTATTATTATTATTATTATTATTATTATTATTATTATTATTATTATTATTATTATTATTATTATTATTATTATAGTTTTCATTTTCGTTTCAGTTTCAGTTTCAATTTCAATTTCAATTTCAATTTCAATTTCAATTTCAGTTTTAGTTTTAGTTTTAGTTTTATTATTATTATTATTATTATTATTATTATTATTATTATTATTATTAAAATCACGATTCAAATCCAAAAATTTTCTGTTATCGTTATTGTTATTTTTATTGTTATTGTTATTCATTAGATAATGTAACACCAGGAATTACATTATTTCATAGGTATATTTTTTTATTTAGAAATATGATGATCACAAGAGATTAATTCATGGATCAATTTCTAGAATCATTGATAATCCTGCTAATCAGAGACATTGGATGCTGCATGTTGCATCGCTCTAGTTTGCATATTGTACATAAATCATGATGAAGGGATCGTGGAAATGAATAATGAACATATATGCGGGGATATAGTTTGGGTTTTTATTTGCAGAACAAAATTCAGCTATCAATTACTTGGATGAGTTTGTTACCACTTCTGTCCAAATGATAAAACTCTGGGTATTTCGATATATAGATTTATTCTGTGTACTATACCAATATATACACACACACATACATACATACATACATACATACATAAATATGTATATATATATATATATATATATATATATATATATATATATATATATATATATATAAATATATATATATATATATATATATATATATATATATATACATATATATATATATATATATATATATATATATATATATATATATATATATATATATATATATATATATATATATATATATATATTTGTATATATACTGTGTATATATATATATATGTGGTGCCGTTTAAGTAACTGGATTTTTAAGACTAAATTTCTCATTTTGAATGGCGTTTAGTTTAAATAAATTTATCCTGTGTATTTTAGGCCTAATTAGCTGAAAATAGCAGATTGCCAATTAAGAACAAAAATGAATTCATGTGATGCTACTCACAGCAAACGCGGCTGGAATAAAAAAAATACAAGTGGGGAGTTTTAGTGGTATGCATGTAAAAAGTGTAGAAAGTGACAGAGAGATGATATTGACTATTGATAAAACACTGATTAGAATAAGGCGTGGTTGAATGTCGTCACTTTCACTTTCGCAACAAACAATGGAACAATGGAAAATGGCCTTCAACCCAACAATGCTTGGTTGCATGCACACTCATTTGCATTTGCATTCAAATGCAAATATATATCCAGGTAGCACATGCAGATTGGCGTTGGAGCAAATAAACACAGGAAAATAACCCTTAAGTCAAGGCCTCTGTTTTCATATAAAAGAGGGTTTGGTTGCATATGCTTCCTCACAACTATCAAGAACCCAGAGATCACTACATTACTGTGAGTATTATTATTATTATTATTATTATTATTATTATTATTATTATTATTATTATTATTATTATTATTATTATTATTATTATTATTATGTGTGGGGAATTTATGCTGCTGTAGGCGTTGTTTCGAAAGAGAAAAATCAAAACCAAGTCAAGTTTGTAAAATCGCGAATATTTAAAAAAAAAACCTACGGGCAATGCAGTGGAAATTTAACATAATCCTGTTTTGAAGGCGAGAAATTAGAGGACAAAGTTTCCAGCATTTGTTCTCTTTATCAAAGTTATCAGCAGTATTGAAGTGCAGACTTTTTTATGGTGTAAAATCTGTCTCGGCGCATTGCTTTACTTATGAATTTGTTGTGAACATCGGGGTCATAAGACCAGTACATGCATGTGAGTTGTAACTAGACACAATCAAAATGGCAAAGAAAACTCGTAATTTTTTCGTCAAGCAATACACTGTCATTTGTATTTTCCTCTACTCGAGAATGATCACTGAAGAACTTTGTGTCACTTTACGTCTTTTGGGTTTGTGTTGCACATTATTTTATTCCTGTTCCTCTTCACCATTTTGCATATCCACGCTGTCTATTTTTAATGTACAAAGGTTATCCCTATATAGCTTCAAATTATATTTAAGTCTGTTGTTCATTATACACTACTGGGGTATTTTATGATTGGGCAATGTGTATTCTGGATGAAGAGGTACAGAACGCACATTGCAAATGTATTTTGTGTGTCGAGAACATTCGCGTCATTTTGAGTGACGCTGGTCTCCTTTCTTGGTTCAGTGCTGCTCACCATTGTACAACACGGAATCCTTTGCCCGTGTCTTAAGGCTAGGAGATGATGTACGAGGAGCATGCATTGTGAAAAATAACCAGTTAGGTTTGAAATAATTTCAGTAATGTTAGGAGAGAGTTTTGTAAGGACGCAATTGATGTTATTCTCTGAGTTCAATCTATTTCTCTCCTTGTTTCGGATGATCAAAAGAGCCGAAAAGCCGGCCTCACACATGCAAGTTGAACCAAATAGTAAAAACATTTGCTCTGCCTCTAAACGTGCCAGATGGAACTCTTTGTTGTGGCTAATTCAAAATGTAGATAATTTCATGTAGTTAAATTCCTTTTATGTGTGATTGCTTGTTTTTATGCCAAGTATTTCTTCGAGACCATTTTTTTTCGCAGATGTTCGGTGTTATATATTTATGGATTCTGAATAGAATCATATAGTCAGGTAGCCGAACTCTGTATTTAGCTTAAAAAAAATCGCTCGCAGCTAATTTCATGTTAGAATAATGCAACAAGTGTTTTTTTTTAAGTGTGAAGGCATGGAGAAGTCTAGTTCAGCTTGTTGGACATTGTAAAAGGTAACACACGGTTCTTGCACTTCAATTTTACCTCACCGAAAACTTGTCCAGTTATGGCATTCATAGACTCCAATCCAATTTCATAGCTTTTGTAGCAGTTTATTTTATTATCACCAGTTATCCCAGTTGCAAGTGACATAATCTCCTTAGTGACTTTGGTGCACATTTCACATATATCTGGCATGCCAAGAATCCACCGACTCAATACACTATCGGTTATAACTCGCCCATGTGTCAGCCCTCCTGGGGTCTTTATCGTCCTCATTAGCGTTTGTTCAACAGTAAAATCTGACCATAGACCAGCCCAATTCTTGTTTGAGCGCCCGATTGTAAAAAATCCTTTCTTTGTAAACTTGACAAAATCTTCATCAGGCATATGCTGATGTAAATCATGAATATCTTGCAAGTATAAGTGGCACGATTTTGCATAAACTAAGTGACCAGCTGGATGAAAGTAAGGTATAAACTACGATTGATGCATTTATCCAGCTGGCGCAAAGAAAACTCGTAATATTTATATATATATATATATTTTTTGTAGTACACTGACATATTTATTTTCTTTCCTGTGTACGCGAGAATTTCCTCATTAAAGAAGAGCTCAAACGGCTCAACAACTATATTGAAATCTCTGGGGACATAGTTTTATTACAGGCAGCGAAGATTTGTTTTTCCTTTTTATTTTATATCATTACCGAAGAACTTCAGAAACAATTTTATTATTATTAATATTAATTTAGGTAGGTAGGTAGATAGACGAGAAACTCTTCTAATTTTATTGGTAAATATTGCGAAATTCCAAATTCTATGGCACCTAATAAAGAAAAAAGTTTTGATCTTTTATAATAACATTTTATTTGTCGCAACAATCCAATTACAAAACAAGGATACATTGATAAAGTACTAATTACATCTGTAAATACATTTTGTGGGAAACGTATATGTATCATGTTTCCTCCATTCTCTGCTTGCTTAGATTTGACAAAAAGTAAAGCAAAATATAAATATATGAAATGAGAATAAAAAAAAGTGTTTGTTATAATAAAAAAATGACATACAGCGACTCTCCCAAAAAAATGAAAGTCACTAAAAATATATATATGAAATGGAACAAATATAGATTACACTAAACAAAAGTAAACAAAATCCTTAATTAACAAATAAAATTTCTTCAACTTCAAATAAGGGGAATTAAAAGATTTCCCCTTTGATATTTATCAAATGAAATCTTTTACACTTAACATAATTGCAAAAAAGTCCTAGCTAGTTATTGGAAAATTTGGTAATTGATTGAACAAATAACATATATATATATACAAAGAATATTGAACTGGAATATTTTTTAAAAAACATCTATTCCAAAACATGAACAAAGATTATCAAACTGGAATAATTTTGATATTTTCAAATACATCTTTTCTTTTATTCCAATATAATTGAATTACATTATTTTTTTTAAGATTATCTAATACTGTTAAACCAGTTTGATGAATTTTATGTAAATAAAGTTTATCCACCAATTGGTTGTCTTCAACTATATGATAACTCAAAACACCACCTTTAAACTTCTTTTTACTTTGTATAGCCGTCGCCGTAAACCTATATTTTGAGTGTTTGAGTCTCTTGTTTTTTGTATAAAAATTATCAATGTCAACGGCAATAACCAACGACAAAATATAATTGCCTTCGGGAATATTTTCCCAGCCTTTGACACGATTTATGTTGAAGAATTCGTGAACATTTTCCCAAATTCTCATTTTTCTTTTATAACTAGAACTTGGGAATGCGAGGAAAGGTGTGGCACTAGAACGATAACGCAGTTTCTGGTTAAATTTGTGACGAACTGGATATGATGATGCTTTTTTACATTTCATCATCTTCGGTGGTCTGTTTGTTGGTATTCACATCAGCGTAATTGGTAGTCCTTCTTCTTTGACAATTATATTGGATCTGAGACAAAATATAATGCATGAACACAACTTTTGTTTATGAAAAATATGAATTATTCTTATTAAAAAATGAATGAATCATTATACGATATTACTTTTGGTCTTGGCAATGAAACATACCCCCATTTGTAGAATTAAAAGCAACCAATCATTTTTAAAAAATTCGAGTTATAATATATATTGTACTAAATCTGTTATCTATCAGTTTTTTTTTTATTAAAAAATGTTCTATATATTTTGTGTGGTTTTTTAAAAATAACCAAAGCCAAAAAAATAATATAAAGGAAAACAATATTTCATATACGCCACCAATATTCATACACTCTGATGAAGAGTAATCATTATCATCGTCA
The DNA here is from genome assembly GCF_036898095.1 of Palaemon carinicauda. Lineage (NCBI taxonomy): Eukaryota > Metazoa > Arthropoda > Malacostraca > Decapoda > Palaemonidae > Palaemon > Palaemon carinicauda. The sequence continues at coordinate 33,172,485 of NC_090731.1, read as the reverse complement.
TCGTTGAAGTTAATATGGTTTCTTTTCTTCATTTTTTTATCTTTTAGTGATACATCTTCAATAACCTCAGTGTATCTCAAATTGCAATATTTGATTATAGTAGTTAAGACTAATGGATAAATGAAGAATTGTGTATAACCAACCATAAACACTTTATTCTTTTTAAACCAAAAAATAATATATATATAATATAAAAATATTTTATTCTAAAAAGAAAAGGATGGTTTTAAATAATAAGTAATATGACACAATACTGGAAATATTTGTCTTTTATAATATTTCAACGAGAAACAGTTTACAGTCATAAAAAATGTAGAATGCTTTTCCTTTCTTATGAGTTTAGCAGGAACAATGCCTTTTTCATGATTTGTAGGTCCAAATCTTCGTCGTTTAATCAGTATTGGGTTTCTACGATCAATTTGATGTTATTAGCCATCCACTTTTGTTTTTTTTGTCATTGTTGATGACAATGATGAGCGTCGTCTCTTTTTAACAACATTCAAGGTGGTGTGGTGATTTTTCCTCCAACTTGGATTTTCCCAGAAAGTATCCAAGAATTTTGGATTACATAAAGGTTTATTTGTGCAAGTGTAGTTTTCTATGAATTGATGGTCGTTTTTCCAAGAAAACTCTTGGTTCATTTCAATGGGGTGGATTTTGTCAAAAAACTGAATCGACGCATAATTTACGGAATACATTGCTCTTGGGTCCAATTTAAAAGCCATCAATGATTCTACTATTGAAATTAGGACTTTAAATTGTCCATAAAAATATGGTCGGTCTCTGAAATAATGAAGCCTCTTTACACAGGATAATTCCAAAACCCTTTTACTTGAGCATCCTAATGATTCGGTTTCTACGCTGTGAATTTTCTTAATTATGATGGGACGGAACCACTCTATGAATTCATTCTTCCGTGTGTTCTTATTATCTAGACACACGGAAGAAATATCCTCATTATTTTCTAAGCCCATAAAATTTCTATAAACAGCAGCCAAATATTGAACAGCTTCAAAACGATTACCAACTTCAAGAGAGTCGTTAAATTTTTTCTCATAATTTTCTTTGTCGGTAATTTCTGGTATTTGATTAGATGCAGCCAATTGTAAATCACAACATACTTGGGCTTTTAAGGCGAATAGAAAAATAGTAAGGGCCCTGGTTAGAAACTCAATATCTCTATAATTTTTTTCTTTGTATGTGTTTAAAAATGTAAAAAAAAAATATAGAGAAACTGTATCTCTTGGTGAAATTAGGTCTAGGGCCTTTCCTTGTAAGAAATTCAGTATGGAATTCATTCTTGAATTGTTTTTTCTGTTTACGTTTAATATATTAATGAGATGAATTTCTCTAATGCACCATAAATAGAGATCAGAAACCTTTCCTGTCATTATAGTGTTTATAATGATTTTTTTCAAGGTGTCCATATCTTCTCCGTGGAAAAGAATTGGGTTGAATGGTGATGATAGGTTTTGTTTGCTCTTTTCTCGCAAACAAACCAATTCATCGTTTTGTGTTATGTTTTTTATGTTAAAAAACATTCTTTTTGGGTTCTTTTATATTGATACCCTTCTGTTGCAAGATCAGAACCAAAAGAATAAACACCAACCGGAGGTTGAAGCTGTACTGGGCATAATCGTATCTCAGTCCATTATTTATATGCTTCATCTGTCTTAGATGGGGGGATGGGGATGGGGGGGGGTGTAATCACATAGTATATATATATACCAGCCCAAGGAAGGTTTCAGTTGGTTAGTTGTATCTTAGACTGGATCAGTTCAACTACCACCACCATATTACAAGATTTGTAAAAATGAAAATGGTTCAAGTGCAATGTCCATATTGTAAAAATAAAATCTGTACCCCCAAAAAAGAAATAGATAATGATTTTGAAAATATTTTACTCTTTAGGGATACTACAGATTTGGAACATGATAGTTTCTTGCCTTTTCTGGATATTGAAAATTATCTAAATTTTTCAAAGTCGGGGGAAGATGATCATTTTCAAGAATTGGAGGAATTCTTAAACCATGAACAAGAAGGTGGCATCAACATCAAAACAAAAATTCTCCCAGTGAAGATTACTACAAACCAACACAAAGACGAAGAAAACATAAACCCAGTAAAGAAGGTTCTTAAACAAATAAAAAAAGAATTTCCCTCGAATCCACACAAAAAAGAAAAAAAGAAGACTTTTGGGGCAGAGGAGGCAGTGAATCTATGGATTCTAGAAGTTTTATCTAATCAATACAAAGATGAAGAAAAGAAGATTTTTGAAGTAAAGGAAACCACCATAAAGGGGGAATTCCCCTCGAATCAATACAAAGTTGAAGTAAAGGATATTCCCCCAGTGAAAACGACTTCAAACCAACATCAAAAAGAAGAAATCGTCCAATTAGATATAAATCTCAACCTTAAAAGAAAAAATAGAGAAACTGACGATGATACAGAAGACTCAATAGCTAGACGCGTTTCTCTGAAACATAATAAAGAGAAGACACTATTTGAGCCCGTTGCTAAAAGAACGAGGCTTCAAAAAAAAAAACTTAACAACATTACGTTTTCATCAAATACCCATCCACATGGAAAACCAAAACGCTTTAAATCCAAGGATACCCCTACTAACAAGAAGGCGCACTAACAAACTTTACATCATAATAGGGATAATCAACGCCCCTAGTATCATCTTCTACGGCGGTCAAATAAGGCAATGTTAAATTCCCCTCCTACGAATTATCCACGATTTTCTTTCTTTTCTCCTCACGTCTCCTAGCATAATCATACCTTACAGCATAGTCTGTATAGACATACAAAATAAATATAGTCACCAACAAAATTATTATAATGCTTATAATAATAAGTGTTATGTATTCCATTTTTTATTTTACAACATAAAGTGAGTATCTTGTGCTATATCGGTGATAAAATGTAAACCATATACCCAGTATATTCTACGTGGGTAGTAAATTTCATTTTATTTTAGTAATGTTAGCGAATAAGTAAGATTGGAATAGAGTCAGAGTATCAATCGGTTTGGTTTCTGGAATTAGAATTGGATATATAGTCTTCTTTGTATTACTTTTGCCCCTAATGTCATTATTATTATATAACCAAAGTGTTTCGCTAGTCCACTTGTTTCCATGGGTCGTCTTTTCACTCCTCTCGTTCTCCCGTTCTGGGAATTCTCTTGGTCTTCCACTCCAATACTCATCAAAATAACTGTAGTCGTCTGGTTCAGCTTCGAATATATTTTTCTAATGCATTATTTCTAAATACACCCCCGGTGATTCTTTTATTGTTATAATGAACTATAATATCATAAAAATAAAAAACGAAATTCATTTAACTGGTGAGTGTTTCTGATTTTTTCTTCATATGAGTTAATTTTGATATTTTTAATGATAAATCAATATTTTCATACTGATTAAATTCATCAAAAACCCTTTGTAGTGTTTTTGAACCTTGGATAATCTCATCGCTCATTTCTGTTTTTTCGTCTTTGGTGGGTTGGATTGGAAATCCCAAAAAATCAGATCTAAATTGGGAAATTTCGTAATTAAGGCGTTCAGCTCCAAGGCCCACAATTGTCATTTGTTCTTGTGGGCCCGTTGCAAACCCTCCTCGTTTTCCTTTCACTGGTGTACCAGAAAACTTTGTTCTTATGATATCATCTGGATGAGAACATTGCATCATGAGAGATGATTTATGGTTATGAACAAGAAAATATCGCGTTTTATAGATGGTGGCTTTAGTAGTTTTATAACATAGCCTATTAATATGATCATAATCTTCTAATTTTCTAGTGTATGTAAATCCGTCATCTACATCAAAATATTCATAATAGGGATAATCAACGCCCCTAGTATCATCTTCTACGGCGGTCAAATAAGGAAGTCCCGTTATAGGATTTATTAGTATTCCACTAGCATATAAATCTCCCAACTCCAAATAATATTTAGAATCTTCTATATTAAATTCAAAACAGTTGTTCATATATGGAATCGATGTTTTGTTTTCGTGTTCTTTCTTTAACATCTCACCAGTATTAAATATATTATCTAGAGTCTGTCTCTTCAGGTATTGAGGATTAATGATAAGATCTGGCATTATTGTGTGTGTGTTTTTTTTCCCCTCGTTTTTAGGATTGATTATTACAAACGGCATATTTTCATCTGAAATAATTTCAGAGAGAACACCCTTATTTGAAGTTGTTGTTTGTAATTTATCACCTATAGATGGTGTGAATAAACTCGCATATGTCAGATATAACTTCATATACTGTGATATATCTATGTTATCGCAGCGAATCATTTCGCAACAATATTTCTGATAGTTTGGGTTTTGAGATTGAAAAGCCAATGACCTTCGAAGCTTGGCCCTTTCTTTTGATGAACATACCAAATTGTGAAAATAATCATTTGTTGGGTCGTCCACGTCCATAATATTACCCCGTCCTTCCCAAATCACCGATAAAATCCAGTCTTTACCTATATTATTATTATTTATTACAACATTTTCAAATTTATCTACAAAGATATCGGACTTTCTAGGCATCCCTATCCCCCCCTCAGTAGTGATTTCTATTACTTTTAGTTCACTGGAAAAAAGTTCAATTGAAAGTTTTAGGTTGCTATTAATATGACTACAAGTATTTTTCAGTTTAAATATACCAACTTGAAGCCCCTTTCTTAGTATTGTACCTTTTGTAATCATGGGTATAAATTCTATTGGGAATGGGTTTTCGTCAGAAGCCTTATAATTATAATTCATCTTAACAGCAGCAGTTTCATAAAATGTTGCTGAAAACATTCCAGATTCTATTGCCCCTTTCCTAATAACAATCCCATCTTCTTGATTATTAAATCCAGATGCAACCAATATTTTGGGGGTAGCATCCTGCAATATCAATAATTTCCGAAGGATATGATTTTGTATTTTGAAAAGCCACGGTTAAATTCTTTTGGTGTAATTGGCCTATTGATAAGGAATTTCTTAGGGTTCCTACAAAATTCTTGGCTGAAAATGCTGCGTGTCCAGTGCGAGGTAAATGGCATTTGTTAGGGTGTGGTGTTATTCTAATAGAGGGACCAAATATATTTTCAATTCTTTCTCCCCTTTCTCCAACCCATAAATTTGTTGTACACCCCAAAGAACCCACTAACTGTTCATCATCAATAATATCTTGCTGTAAATATAGAAATTCGGTTGGTGAATAAAAAAGCCCATCTCTGTGTAATTTGAATAACGTACCTTCAAAACTGGTACACTCCCAAAATATATTTCTTGATTGATCTATAAGTTCTATAAAAGGTACTTCTATTTTTAATGCATATTGCATCATTCGAAAGTAATTAAATATACCAAACTGAGATGTTATGTACATTATTTGTTGGTGTGATAAATTTTCTGGTGTTTTCCTAAAAAACTTATATGACACTTGGTTGGCACAAATGTACTGATAGTTTTCATCTAATTCTTCCAAATATTCTGGATTATCAACTTTTTGACAATCAGAAAAAAGCTTTAGTAATAATTTATGCATATTTTCTCCAACTGTTAAACTATATGTTGATATTACTGTATCAATCACACATTCCAGTATCAATCCACAGTTTTTGGGGGTGTCTGATGTAGTTACCAAATCAATGAAACCTATTTCACTATTGGTTATATATTTGGGTTCTTTCGTTTTAGAATCTTTGGTTAAAACTTTTTGAAGTGAACAAGCTATTCCGCAAATATTGTAAAAGGAATTTGTGGGGGCGTTTCTTGTAAATCTCCCAATTCTATGCACATCAAGATTATTATTGTTGTTTATAAACGCATTATTATTATTATTACTCTCTCTTTCGTCAGTTTTTCCCGTCCACCCAAAGGAAATATTATCTCCTCTGGCGTTATAATCATCAAATTCATTTGTATATTTATTATTATCTAAAACTACATAATCTTTATTAAGAATACTAGTCTGTGATATAGCAATGTCAATTTCTCCTCTTTTTATGGTTTGTGATAGGTTGCTTATAATATTAGTATCATTAACTGGGGATTTCGGGAAATGGAGCCACTTTATTATGGCTTCTGTGGTTTCTTCGTTATCTAGTGCAGAATTTAAATCATTACCAGTTTTGGTCAAGACGCCCATTAAAGTGATTTCTTTTTCATTTGCTGATAAGCACCCATTATCATTTTTACTGTCACTGGTGTTATTGATAGACAATAATTTTTGTTTTTTGTTTGGTGGTGGGCGATAATGATGATGATGTTTTTTATGTTTGGATGCTCTTTTTGTTTTATTATTATTATTATTATTATTATTATTATTATTATTATTATTATTAGTAGTAGTAGTAGTAGTAGTAGTAGTAGTAGTAGTAGTAGTAGTAGGACTAGTACTAATGGTTTTTCTGGAGACAATAATAACTTTCTGATCACCACTTAAAATAATGTCATAATTCTTTTTTCGTTTGCATATTCGGTGCATTTGTATCAAATCATTAACACCTATGCCTAGTGCTTTAAATGTTGTTTTTTTTTCTTTTTTCTTATAATAATCTTTTAAAATTTTCAACGATATTATTATGAATCCGAATTTTTAACAACTTTGAAATAATGATATCAAAAAAGGCAGTAAATATCTTACCCGGGGTAAAAAATGCCATGTTACCCAAAGTATTTATGGTATTCATTTCATTAATGACTCCACAATATTTTGTTAAAAAGGGCCAATTTAATATTTTGTTATTTTTACTATACATTATTATCATTTGTTTCTTTTTTCTCTTGTGTAATTTCCGTTTATCAACCCATACAAATGTTTTGGTATACAAAATATTTTGATTTACAATAAAATTTCCAGGGTAAAAATCTCGTGGCTAATCATTACAAAATAAACATCGAATGGGATTAGGAATAAAATTATTCCATTGATTTATATCAACGGGAGTTTCATCTCTAAAGTCCAGTATTTTTTTAAGCAGCAATTGCCACATTTTTCCGTCCTTTAAAATAGGAACTGAAAAATGGGTTTGCGTTGAAGGATAAAAGTTTAATTTTGGCCAATAAAATCCAATCCCCAAAGTTAAACGCATCTGTAAAAAAAATCCCACCAAATCATTTTCATTGCAAATTCCGTTTATATCTTTGGCCAAATCAGATTGATATATAAGATTAAATTTAATATCTGGGTATTTTTTAAATAGAATATCATAATTATCTTGTTCTATTTTTAGTTTATGAGTTATGTTGAATCTCAAAAACATTTCTAAAGTTCCGTCGTTTTTGTCTGTTTCCATGCATTTTTTACACGGCAAAACAAAGACGTTTTTTTTCCATAAAGTATTGTGGTTATGGTTTTCATATCCAGTAACATCAATAAGCATGATCAAATTAACCGTATCTATTTTAAAAAATATAAATGCTAAAACAGTTAAGATTCTCCTTTTTATTGTGGGGCATAATATTATTATTTAATATTTATATAATTTTTGTTGGTGTTAATGATAAAAGGCCTTTTTTGTATTCAAATAAAAATTCAAGTTTAAAGGTTTATTTTGATGGAATGCCCCTTACCCAGTTACCAAAATCATTATCATCATCAGAAAAAAAAATTGTGAACTGTAATAGTTCTATAATTCATTGTCAGGAAGATATAGATTGCGCGAAAACTTGTATGCCAATAAACTTTGAGAATGTAAAAACTATCCCCGTTTGTTCTTCTGGTGTATGTGCATATAAGTATATCAAGGAAAACTCAATAATGTCAGCTTGTCTTAATGGTGGCGAACCTATTCCCAAAATAAATAATTATTATAATATTCGTGGACTCGGAACGTTTGAATGTGCTTGTCCAAATAATTTTATTGGTAAATATTGTGAAATTCCAAATTATATGGCACCTAGTAAAGAAAAAAGTTTTGATCTTTTATAATAACATTTTACTTATAAATGAAATAAATGTTGGGCTTGAAAGATTTTGATATATTTAAAATATTTTATTATTTTAGCAAAATGGAATTTTATTATTACAACGTGTTTTTATATTTTTTGTGAATAAATATTGTTGCGGTAAACATTATAATGTTTTTTAAACCTAACCGGCTTTGATGAATTCAGGCCCTTTAATCTAATACTTTATAAAGCAAATAAATTTATATATCAGTCACAGCATCGTTGTCATTTTATTGTTAATGTAAGGCCTAAACACATATACACCATTAAGAATGACTAATAATAATATTAAAACAAATTCAGCTGGCATAAAATGGCGTTCATATTTCTTTAATATTTCAATATACTTATTAGTATTAGCATCTCTATAATATTTGGGGAAAATATATAGAGGACATAAAACCATTATACCTAGAATACACAGTAAAATTATATTGATTATATAAACTATATTTTGACTAATCTTCATTTTTTATTTTTATCAAAAATATTTTTTTTTATATATACCCCATTTTAATTGGGTGGAATAAACAATCATAATATATATTTCATTATATATTTCAATGGAATATAATAAAGGAAACATCAATTGGTTATTTCCCAACAAAAAACAAAAAAACACATCTGCAGTGATAGATGGGGTGATTATAGGAAAATGTTTAACCACAACTAGTGGTGATAATAAACATTATCATTTAAAAATGCCTACGATATCTATTGAAACTTATTTCGAAATTGCTGAAACAATTGTTAATAAAAAAAATAATTGTTCATACACACAAAATAGTATTACCCCCAATGAAAAATATGATAATCATGATCGATATAAATCTTTGAAATTCACAAAAAAAAATATGATCACTAAATCTTGTATGAAAAAAATAATGAAAATTGCAATTAGTGTATGTCCTAGATGCCGATATTCAAATTGCTTCCTGTGTTGTAAAAAAGATAAGTATAATAACACAAGTCTTACCCCGAAAATTATTTCCTGTTTTAATTGCTTTAATACATTTAAGACCAAGAACATTGATTGTAATAACTATCAATTTAATAAAATGACATTTTACAATATTTTAGGATATCAAAATAAAAAATGCATGATAACATATCAATCTTTTTATAAAGAATTTTTACATCATCTTAAAAAGCAATACCAACAACGGCAAACAAATAAATCATATCAATACAGTAATAA
>NC_090731.1:33155233-33162837 GCF_036898095.1 Palaemon carinicauda | reverse complement strand
TGCCCCCTACAGGGAAGAGTCCTACTAGACTCTGGAAAGTCTCGAAGAGTACATATATCTATGTATGAATCTCAGGCAAGCTAATATAGTGGCCTCGCCCTATATTAGGTAAAGCATAGTTTGTATAGAACTACTGCGTCAATATATTGACCAGTCATCCGCACAATACTTGTATTGGACAAAGGTTTATATCCGCATAGGAAGAAACTAATAAAACCGCCCTCGTCCCATTATGGAACGGAGTCCTCCCATTAGGGGACTTACATAAACCAATGCAACATAGCTTGCAAAACAGAACAATTCTATCAGAATTATCCCAGATAAGATACATAGAATTTAAATGCTCAATTATACCAATAAATTGACACAGGTGAAAGAGACGCAAGGTTCTCAAGAACAAGTTTATTGACAGATAATAAACAGACAGGTTAACAACAAATATATATATTTATATAAAAGGGGATAACCCAAAACTTTAAGCATAAGTATGATAGTAAACAGGACTTGTTTATCTGAAAGAAAAACCATTAAACACCACTTTAATGAGATACCAAGGTATCAAGTCATAAAAAATCTGTATTACAAATCAATCACATTATAGCGTTAGAAACGCTTGGCACACATGTCTGAACTTATGCGAGGTTCACCTTTGAAGGAAGGAACAGTCTGTATGGGCACTTGGTGCCCTCATTTCAGTTTGTAGTACAGTATGTACCTACACACTCACCCTGGACTTAATCGTCCCAATTAAGATCACTGTTCCTCGCAGAGTTAAACAGTAGGGTTAACTACACGACCCACTGCTACCACAGATCTCTTAAGTTCCTCTACTTGCTTCGCATAGTGGCGAAAGAACACCCTGGAAGATTTCCAGCCCGTGTATGAACGGAGATGTTCAAAATCCATACAATTAAAGAAATTTAGGGATGAGGCAACTTTCCTCGGATCGTGACCTGCGGGTGTACTGTCAGGATCCGCTCTGCGAATAAAATATGTCATTTTCGCTCTGAGTTGATTCAGAGATAAATTTGAGCCTGATGTTTCTCCCCTGAATAGTTGACTACCCTTGAAGTCTGAAGTTCTACGAAGATAGACCTTTAGGCATTCTACTGGACATAGAGATGCATCTTCTTTCAGAGGGCAGATTCTCCAGGGACCCCACCTGTTGGTGGGTAACTCATTCTTGGCGAGAAACGTAGGATCCGGAAACAGGTTCAGCTCCCCCCCATCCAGGAACTGAACACGACCTGCCTCTCTCGAGAGGGCTACGATCTCACTAACCCTGGCCCCGGACGCGAGTGCAAATAGGAAAATAACTTTTTGCGTTAAATCCTTTAACGCACATTCTTCATTGCTCAACAGGGAGGCGAAATGAAGAACTTTGTCTAAAGACCATGAAATGGGCTTTGGAGGTGCTGAAGGTCTGAGCCTAGCGCAGGCTTTCGGAACTTTATTAAAGATCTCGTTACCTAGGTCGATCTGGAAGGCAAATAAAATGGGTCTCATCAAAGCCGATTTACATACTGAAATCGTGTTAGCTGCCAATCCTTGGCCATGGAGGTGGATGAAGAAAGATAAGCAGAAGTCTGTTGAGATCTCCTGCGGATTCTTTGCCTTTACAAAGGCCACCCACTTTCTCCAAGATGACTCATATTGCCTTCTAGTCGATTTGCACTTGTATTCCTCTAGGAAGTCTATGCTAGCTCTCGAAATTCCGAAACGCTTTCTCACCGCTAGGGCGAGAAAATCATGAGCTGCAGGGTCTGGGTTTTCTGTAATGAAGCGCAGACAGTCGACTTCTGGACTCGCTGGGTCAGAACTGGATGTGGTAGCGGCACGAACTTCATCTGTAGTTCCAACGCCAAGGGGAACCACATACTGTTCGCCCACTTGTGGGCCACTATTGCCGCTACCCCCTTGAAGGATCTCAGTTTGTTGAGGACCCTCTACAGAAGGTTGTGAGGAGGGAACAGATAAATCCTGGACCACCTGTTCCAGTCGAGGGACATTGCGTCCACTGCTTCCGCTAAGGGGTCCTCGTACGGGGACACGTAAAGGGCAACTTCTTGTTGTCTTTCGTCGCAAAGAGGTCTATTTGCAGTTCTGGGACTTGATTCAGAATGAAGGAAAATGATCCTGCGTCTAAGGACCATTCCGACTCTATCGGTGTGAACCTGGATAGAGCGTCCGCTGTCACATTGCGGACTCCTTGAAGGTGAACTGCCGACAGGTACCACTTCTTCTTTTCTGCCAATCGGAAAATGGCTAACATCACTTGGTTGAGAGGTGGTGACCTCGACCCTTGTCGATTCAAGCATCTCACAACCACCTCGCTGTCTGTCACCAATCTTATGTGGATCGAGTGACGCGGGGAGACTTTCTTTAAGGTAAGGAGCACTGCCATAGCTTCTAGAAAGTTTATATGAAAGGTCCTGAATAGCTTGGACCAAGTCCCCTGGACTTTTTTCCGATGAGAGTGACCTCCCCATCCCTCCTTTGAGGCGTCTGAGTGAATCGTCATCGACGGGGGAGGTGGCTGAAGAAGAACCGACTTCTTTAGATGTCTGGCTTGGGACCAAGGTCTGAGAAGAGTACGTAGCCGAGGCGGCACTGGTCTTCTCAGGTCTCTTCGCGCGTTTGATGCATACCTTCTCCAAACTCCGGTTGCATCCTTTAGCTGTGCTCTTAGCACTGGGTCTGTCACTGAAGCAAACTGGAGAGAGCCTAGTACCCTCTCCTGTTCGCGTCTTGATATCCATTTGGAATCTAGAAGTCTCTTGACAGAGCCCGCTATCTCCTTCCTTTTCTTCATTGGGATGGAGAAACTGTGTGACAAAAGGTCCCAGTGGATTCCCAGCCACTGGAACTTTTGGGATGGAGAAAGTCGAGACTTTTTCTTGTTGATCTTGAAGCCTAGGTACTCTAGGAACTGGATCACCTGACTGGAAGCTTGTAAGCATTCGGTCTCGGATGCTGCCCACACCAGCCAGTCGTCCAGGTAGGCTACTACCTGAATTCCCTTTAGGCGTAATTGTTTGAGAGCTGCGCTCGCAAGCTTCGTGAAAATCCTTGGGGCTATGTTTAGCCCGAATGGCATGGCTCTGAAGGCGTACAGTTTCCGTTGTAGCCTGAACCCTAGGTAGGGGGAGAGTCGACGGCTGATCGGGATGTGCCAATAGGCGTCTGACAAGTCTATAGAGACTGAGTATGCCCTCTTGGGCAGTAAGGTCCTTATGTGTTGCAGTGTTAGCATCTTGAATTTGCAATTCACTATGAACTTGTTGAGTGGTGACAAGTCCAGAATGACTCTGAGCTTTTCCGAGTCTTTCTTGGGAACACAAAACAGCCTCCCTTGGAATTTGATGGACTTCACCTTTCGGATCACATTTTTCTCCAACAGTTCTTGAACGTACTCCTCCAAAATGGGGGTGGAGTGTTGGAAAAACCGAAGGCATGGGGGTGGAGTGCTGTACCAGCTCCAACCCAGTCCATTCTTGAGTAGGCTTTGGGCCCAGGGATCGAAGGTCCAGCGATCCCAAAATTTCATTAGTCTCCCTCCTACCGGTATCGTTTCACTTGGACTGCCGTCCTGAGGTCTTGCCTCCTTGACCACGACCACCTCTGAATCCCCTTCCCCTTGAGGGGCGCCTAGACGAGCCTCTGGCTGCTCCTCTAGGCTTTGCACGAAAGGAAGAAGACTGTCCTTCGAACGTTGGGGTGAATGTGGTTGACTGACCTGGCACAGCCTGGGGTACCCACTGAAAAGTAGTCGGGGTTTGTGCCACCATCTGGGGCACTGGAGGCAAAGGCAATTGCAGTTGCTGTTGCTGTCTATAAGGCTTGGCTGGCCGAGACGGTAGCCTAGTCCTCATATTCTTCCTCTTAGGTTGAGGACCCTCATCCGGGGAAGATTTTCTTTTGATAGCCAGGCCCCACTTCTGGAGAAGGTTTCTATTCTCCACGGCGGCCTTATCAACAACCTCTTTGACCACATCGGTAGGGAAAAGGTCTTTTCCCCAAATGTTGGAGGATATTAACTTCCTTGGCTCGTGTCTCACCGAAGCCCCGGTGAACACGAACTCCCTGCAAGCTCTCCTTGCCTTGACGAAGCCATAAAGGTCCTTCGTCACTGTGGCTAGGTGAGACTTAGCCACAACCATGAACATTTCATGGACCTTAGGGTCACTTGCCATCGTCTCAAGAGTAGTCTGATGAGACATTGAGGCAGCCAGTCTTTCTTTTGTCTCGAACTCTCTTCGTAAAAGAAATTCGGACAACTTGGGGAGGTCCTCGCCGAATTGCCGTCCGGCAATATCAGCCTCCAATTTTCCCACTGAGAATGTTAGATGGACATCCTTCCAGTCCTTGTGGTCCATAGGCAGAGCCAGCGACAAGGGTTTACACTCCTCCAGGGAGGGGCAAGGCTTGCCGGCCTCGATTGCCTTTAGGACAGCCGCAAACCCTTTTTTTAAAAAGGGGAAGGCTCTATCAGAAGAGGACACAAAAGAAGGGAGCTTCTTGCTCAATGCTGCTACCTTCGAATTCGAGAAGCCCCTCTCTTTCATCGAGGATGAAAGTAGGGCTTGAGCCTTAGCATGGTCCATAATAATGACCTCTTTCGGCTCTGTCTCCTCCCTTGAAGCTGGTTCTTTTCTCAGCCGGACATAGCAGTCCGGATATGATGCCTTGCTGGGCCAGAATTCTACCTCCTCTAGGAGAACTGAACCCAGCTTATCCGAAATGACGATCTTACCAGTCGTCATTGGCATGTGCTCAGCATACCTCCATGGGTTAGCGTCTGAGCATATGGGAAGGTCTTTCACATTGAGCCTTTTCCGGGGCCCATGTGATTCTGCTAGGGACTGCATACGCAGTTCCATTGCAGCCGCCTTCTCCTGATTCTCCTTCTGCATTTGTTGGATCATTCCAACAATCGAAGAGAGGGCCTGTCCCAGTTCTACTGGGAGACCAGCGGATGTTGAGGGGATGGGCTCCGGCATCTGAACCGGAGTAGCCGACACCTCGTCGACCCCATCCTCTGCGACATCCGGGGTTTGAACTTGATCCTGACCTTCTGCCAGGAGGTCTTCTTCCAAACCTTCGTCCACATCAGACATCCTGTCACACAACTGGATGTCTTGCATCGCATCTGCGACTTCCTCGTCCACCTGGACTAGGTCTTGGGGGATCTCCTCTTGAGGCTGGGGAATCACTGCTTCAGCTGATGCCTGGGGAAAAAGATACGCCCTCATCTTCTCACTAGGAAGATAAGGGCCAGAGGTGTTCTTCTTGAAGCCCCTTACCCAAGTACGGAGCTTTTCCCTAGCTATATCCCTTGATTCCGTCGTTCTAGGGGAATCAAAAGCCTCAGTAATCAGGTTAGTGCATACAGTACATACCTGAGGGTCCCAATACTGGAGATCATCCTTGGAGACAGCGCATGCTGCGTGTCTCCTACAACACTCATGTCCGCAGAGGTTCCTGCTACGGACATTGCAGAAAACATTTCCGCACTTCGGAGGGTCCTCCTGTAAAGAGAAAAAATTTCCATGAGTATCAAGTGAACTATGTATCACTGGATATGCATAGTATAGCATAACAATTCATAAAGGAAAGACACACACTTGTGTTTCCCTCACACCCCATTGTTGCAGCTTTCCAGGTAATAAAATCAAAATTGGTTTATCTCTACTAGAGTAACCAATGCAAGGTTTCCAGAGGAAACAGGTGGAGCTCACACCTAGGCAATGATTTTAAAATCCTGGATAATAGACGGGGAAGACTCTGCTTCCTGTCTGAGGGCAACAGCAAAGGGCTGTGCAAGAAAACACAATAGTGTTAGAAGATACAGTGCTGTACCTAAACTTTTACTATAGTTTTCTTCTTACTGTATATGCTATACAGAAGAATACTAGTACAGTATAGGAGGATGTGTGCCGGCCTGCCTTTGCCGGCCGGCACACACCACAATTAGCTTTAAAGTATACTACTTAATAGCTATAGGGCGGCAGCCTTCTGGTTCAAATGCTTGTGCCGTCGGCAGTAACTGCCGGCCAGCAACAGCCAGTGTTGGCCGGCAATGACTGCCGGCCAGTAACTACACAAGGTAGTACCTAGCTGCCGGCCACACTCTTGGTGACCGGCAGACAAGGACTGACATAAGCCGGCCGGCAAAGGTACAAGACCAATGCCAGCCGGCAGCAAAAGAACCAGAAGACTACACCTGCCCGGCTGTCTGCCTCATAGGCCGGCAGCCGGGACAGGTACAGCACTAGAAGAAAATAGAATGGATGCCGGGATAAGAGTGTACACGACCCCCAAAGCCCGGCAACCGAAAGAGTGCATATAAGGAAGGGGAGAAACTTAATTCAGGCTTCCTTGACCAATGCCGTCCGGCTCTGTCGGCAGGCATGGATGAGGGACCAAGAGAGGTCCGGGTAGCACTCGAAAACATAAGGCCCTTGCCGGCCAGCATCTCAGCCGGCCGGCAATGGCCTTAGTCAATTCCACATCCCAACCTATACTAGGTCCAGAAGTAGAATGACGTACAGTACAGTAATACCCCTGCCGGCCAGCTCTGCCGGCCGGCAGGGTACAGTACAGTAATGGCAAGGCCATTACGGAGATAGAGGGGGAAGGGACAAAAGGGTCCTGCCAACCTTGCTTTAGTGACAGATCACCCGCAGCCAAGAACTCTGTCTTAGCCTAAGGGAGATCTAAGGGAAAGGGCCAGCAATACTTGCCAGCTTCCAAAGCACCAAAGCAAGGAAGGCGTTGCTATTCCCAAGGGAAGATTTTATCCTCCCCAAGAACAGCAACAGGACTTTAGTCTGGTCGATCACAAAGGGAGGAATCATACTACAGAAACCTTCGATAGTGACCTAAGGGAGCTAAGCTCCCTTTAAAAGTGTTAGGTCAGCGAGGGGAACTCTGCCCCAAGCCAGACAACACGGACCAGACTAAAAAACTCTGTTGTTCTGTCCCTCTTTGAACCAGACTTTGCTGGAACAGGAAGGTACAGTAACACCCTAGTATAGTTTTATCGAAAATAAATTCGGAAAAACCACTTAGGGATAAGCCCAAGGCTTAAACAGAGGGAAAGGGATTGCATACCTTCTCCGAAGAAAAGAAAGCAACCGGGGAGAATAATAAAGTATACTAAGGCTCCATAAGCAATTAACCTAGGCACCAAGAGAATCGATTACCTAATTCACCGAAACTCTCACGTATACAATCTTGGAAATATTCCACACAGTCTAAATTGTATAAAATATAGCCTAAAGCTTTAATAAACTTTTAATTACACTCGGAAAAACCAAAATCATGCATTAAGTACTAGGACCAAACGACTAGGCTACATGGCCTAGCGTAGGCCAGAATGGCGAATACTTCGCCAAATAATACTAAGCACGAAAGGAAATCCTATGTAACGCTAAATAGCTAAAATTTATTAAGCAAAACAACCAGGAATGTCACTCTGACTAACTAATTTATACCTAGCGAGTGACAGTGTCCAGGACACCTCTGGTAGGCTACGGCTCTTGTATCAAAGATTAATCCTATTAATCACTCAAAATTTACCAAGAGCCTACATTTATACATAA
>NC_090731.1:33140233-33150233 GCF_036898095.1 Palaemon carinicauda | reverse complement strand
AAAACAGTGCATGCTCCCGTAGATTTGCAACGAATTCATACAATAATAAGCCAAAATGAGTTACGACCAACCTTATATGCTGTAAATTTAGAACACAAATCCTTTACGTTATTTTTTTACTCTGGTAGTCCACGTAATATCATGGATTTGAGGACACACCATTTGCTGTTTTCGAACTTTCCGATAGAAAAATCCGGAGTAAGACTCTCGGGTATAGGAAATAATGAATTAAATGTCATACGCATAACTCATGTTCAATTCAAAGTCGGTAAACGCACGTTTGCCGATACATTTGTTGTTGTACAAAACATTGATATGTATCCAGCTGTAATTATAGGATACCCATCTATGGGAAATCAAAACATTATCTTAGCCCCTGCCAAGCACGGCGTGTATATCAAAGGAAAATTCTATAAGTCTTCTAATACCTTAAAAACAGTTTTGGATAAAAAGGAGACGACAAATGTAACCGTAACGTACGTTGAAGAGCCAATAACTTTTCTCACTAATAAAGAAATAATATACGCTACCCAGCAGAATTCTCTTTCACCCGTAATATCATCTTGCACGCAATTTATCGAGCCAAACCTACCTTCGAATTTAATAGTGCAAATAAAGAAAACATTACCGGGATCTGAAATATGAATCCTTTCCGACACTTTGAAAACTAACGGATTGTCTGTCACGCAAGCTATTTATACAGTAAGTTCACATCAACAATGTAATATTGAAGTCTGTAATCATTTAGGTAACACTTTAGTAATTCACAAAAATCAACATATCTTGGATGTAGAAGTTTATAAATATCGTATTCTTACCGTTGCTGAAATCAGTTATGCTCAATCAGTTGCGGATGAATCCCTTTTGCAATTTATTGAAAATAAAATCATTAAAGACATTCAAGACGAAGAAATTCAGCAGAAAATTTTTGGACTTTCAACTAAATATCATGATGTTTTTTCCACTACGGATGGATCCTTAGGAAAAACAGATGTGATCGAGCATCAAATAAGGTTAAAGGACAAGCAGAAAATTATCTATGTACCCTCGTACAGACTCCCTATGAAATTCCAGAATGAAATAAATGATGAAATAGGTAAAATGCTAGAAGAAGGAGTCATTACGAAATCAAACAGCCCTTATAATTTTCCATTAATAGTTGTACCGAAAAAAGATCGAACATGGCGTATCTGCGTAGACTTCCGTCGTCTAAACGAGGAGACGATCCCTGATCGATTCCCAGTGCCATGTGCTGACGATATTTTATCTTTGTTAGGTCAGAATAAATATTTTACCAGTTTGGACTTACTTAAAGGCTTTCACCAGATATCATTAGAAGAAGATAGTATCCCATACACAGCCTTCAGCAAAGCCAGGGGACATTATGAATTTTTACGGATGCCTTTTGGTTTACGTTTTGCTCCCATAACATTTACAAGAATGATTAACATAGTGTTTGGAGACTTGTTAGGGTATATATTGCATGCCTATATGGACGATCTTGTAATCTTTTCCAACACCTTAGAAGAACATCTACAGTACTACAGAGATTAAGACAACATAACTTAAGGGTAAAGATTAGTAAGTGTGAATTTTTCAAAACAGAATGATTATATTTGGGTTTCATGGTGTCAAGCCAAGGTCTTAACCCTGGATAGGTACGCTCCTCGGACACCCCTTTAAGGATATACTCGGACGCGCGCGACCCCGACGCCAAAAAAAAATTCTTGAAAAATCAGTTTTTGCAGTAACCTCCTTTTTTCTTTTGCCAAAAAAAAATTTCAATGAATGCTTAAAACAACTGTAAAGATAAATACTACTCATTTGCAGAAAAACTATTTATTATGAATATTTTAAAAAATTAAGTAGAAAAAAGACCTTACATAAAAATTCATAAAAAAAAATTTATACATATATACACAAATCCTTTTAGGAATTGATTCTTGAATGTTTAGGACACATCTTGATGTATTTTGGATGAAGTCAGATATGAAATGAGAAAAAAAGGGTAACTTTTTTTGGCCAAAAAAATTTGTCCAAATTTCATGATTTTTTTGGGGTACCCAAATGAAATAGGAAGTGGCTAATTTTTTTAGGGAATAAACATATGTTATCCTAAAATAGAAATATGTAAAAAATCTTCATTATTTTATAAATTACATTTATATTAGGGGCCATATCTAAAGGTAATTTTTTGAGTACTTAGAAATTTCGTAAAAAAATACATATATTTAATATATAATATGATATTTATGCAGGTAAAAATATACCAAAATATCACAAAGTCTATAGGGAACAAGAATATATATAGATAGGGCAACTTACACTTCGGATATGTCCACAAAATGGCCGCCAACCACACTGACTCACACTCCCTATTCTGCCACTTGAAATGTAGGAAGGGTATGTCAATTTCAAGGTGTTATTTACTAATCTAATTATTCTTGGATATGCATAAAAATTGTATGGTGGGTTGCTGGATAATTGTCGATTATTTTACGACTATAAAATTGAAATTCTGACCCAAAAAAAAAATTTTTGAAGGGAAATAAAATCGAAAAAAAAAATGTAAAACAATATAATATTTTAGCTAAAAAAAATTTGATGATATTCAATCAAAAAAGAAGTAAACAAAATTTTCCGACAAATAAACATCTATAGGAATCATTACTCTGTGATAGTTCCTTAGTACGTAGTAATTTTGAAAGAAATGGGAAAAAACGAAAAAGTGGCAATCCCAGGAAAATCGAACACATACCTATATATACGCCATATCTGGCTAAAAATAAAGATAGGCATGGGTAGCCAGATCATCTAGAAACACTTTCCAACACTATAAAATACAAGTTTTGCGACACTACTTGCCAATTCCTTACAGTAACATGACTAAGCAAAAAAATGCAAAACAAATAAAAAGGGGCACTCGCGGAAAAATGGCCAACATTCTAATATACAGCATTTCAGAAAAATAAAAATTTCAGCCACGTACTAGGTAAACCATTAAGGCACATTTTCCGACAAATAAACATCTAAATGAATCATTACTCTGTGATAGTTCCTTAGTATGTAGTAATTTTGAAAGAAATGGGAAAAAACGAAAAAATGGCAATCACAGGAAAATCGAACACATACCTATATATACGCCATATCTGGCTAAAAAAAAAAGATAGGCATGGGTAGCCAGATCATCTAGAAACACTTTCCAACACTAAAAAATTATAAGTTTTGCGACACTACTTGCCAATTCCTTACGGTAACATGACTAAGCAAAAAAATGCAAAACAAATAAAAAGGGGCACTCGCGGAAAAATGGCCATTCTAATATACGGCATTTCAGAAAAAAAAAATTTCAGCCACGTGCTAGGAAAACCATCAAGGCACATTTTCCGACAAATAAACATATAAATGAATCATTACGCTGTGATAGTTCCTCAGTACGTAGTAATTTTGAAAGAAATGGGAAAAAACGAAAAAATGGCAATCACAGGAAAATCAAACACATACCTATATATACGCCATATCTGGCTAAAAAAAAGATAGGCATGGGTAGCCTGATCATCTAGAAACACTTTCCAACACTATAAAAATATAAGTTTTGCGACACTACTTGCCAATTCCTTACGGTAACATGACTAAGCAAAAAAATGCAAAACAAATAAAAAGGGGCACTCGCGGAAAAATGCCCAACATTCTAATATACGGCATCTCAGATAAAAAAAAGACATGCACGTGTTAGCCCAACCATCAAGGCACACTTTCTAACACATAAACATGAAAAAAAATCAATAATATACGGCAATTCCTTACTACGTAGTAAATTTTTACAAATATTGAAAAAAAAAAAAACAGAAATTGGCAACCGCAGTTAAATACCCTATATACCAATAACTACGTCGTATCTGGCAAAAATAAAGTCACGCATGGGTAGCCAGATCATCTAGACACACTTTCCAACACTAAAAAAGCAAAAGTTACTATTTGGCAATATCTTACGGAAAAATGACTTGGCAAAAAAATGAAAAAAAAATTAAAAAGGGGCACTCGCGGTAAAAGGCCCAACATTCTAATATACGGCATCTCAGATGAAAAAAAAAAAGACATGCACGTGTTAGCCCAACCATCAAGGCACACTTTCTAACACATAAACATGAAAGAAAAATCAATAATATACGGCAATTCCTCACTACGTACTAAATTTTTACAAATATTGAAAAAAATGCAGAAATTGGCAACCGCAGTTAAATACCCAATATACCAATAACTACGTCGTATCTGACAAAAACAAAGTCACGCATGGGTAGCCAGATCATCTAGACACACTTTCCAACACTAAAAAAGCAAAAGTTTTACGACACTATTTGGCAATATCATACGGAAAAATGACTTGGCAAAAAAATGAAAA
The DNA here is from genome assembly GCF_036898095.1 of Palaemon carinicauda. Lineage (NCBI taxonomy): Eukaryota > Metazoa > Arthropoda > Malacostraca > Decapoda > Palaemonidae > Palaemon > Palaemon carinicauda. The sequence continues at coordinate 33,145,831 of NC_090731.1, read as the reverse complement.
AAAAATTAAAAAGGGGCACTCGCGGTAAAAGGCCCAACATTCTAATATACGGCATCTCAGATAAACAAAAAAAGACATGCACGTGTTAGCCCAACCATCAAGGCACACTTTCTAACACATAAACATGAAAAAAAAAATCAATAATATACGGCAATTCCTCACTACGTACTAAATTTTTACAAATATTGAAAAAAATACAGAAATTGGCAACCGCAGTTAAATACCCAATATACCAATAACTACGTCGTATCTGACAAAAACAAAGTCACGCATGGGTAGCCAGATCATCTAGACACACTTTCCAACACTAAAAAAGCAAAAGTTTTACGACACTATTTGGCAATATCTTACGGAAAAATGACTTGGCAAAAAAATGAAAAAAAAATTAAAAAGGGGCAGTCGCGGTAAAATGGTCCTCGTGGTGATGAACGACATTTTAACTAAAAAAAAAATCATGCACATGGTAGCCAAATAATCCACCAAGACTTTCCACAACTGATAACCTATACAAGTTGCACCATTCTACGACAATTTCATAATACGTAATAACTTTGATAATTATGCCAATTACCTTAGAAGGGTAAACTCGGTCGCGGTCGACCCCGACGCGTCTCAGAAATCGGGGAAGGAGTACAGCTACAGCAATGCACATCTGGACACTACTAAAGCGTGTAGGGAAGACACCTACTGCAGGTCGATCACCCACAAATTCAGTCACGGGGGTGAGTCACGTGAGAAAAACCTCTTTATTTTTTGACGCTCGGGGTCGCGGACGACCCACCGTACCGTTCCAGGGTTAAAGTAGTCCATGATAAGGTTCAGCTATACGTAATTTTCCCATACCTACTAATGTTAAGGGAATATAGCAATTTCTGGGTTGTTGTGGATATTACAGGCGTTTTATACGCAACTATTCAATAATAGCCGCTCCTTTAACTCATCTTACGAAGAAGGGCGTAGATTTTATATGGTCTGAGCATCATCAACAGGCATTTAATACCTTGAAAGATGAACTGTGTAGTCCTCCTATCTTAAAATTTCCTGACTTCGGTAAGGAATTCTTCATTGCAACAGATGCCTCAGACTTAGGAGTAAGAGGGTTATTGCTTTAGCAATATGATAAACATTTTTTCCCGATAGCTTTTTATTCTCGAAAACTGAGAACTTCTGAAAGTAAGTATGCAGTAATAGACAAGGAAGGGCTAGCTATTGTTAATTCACTAGTGCATTTCAAGTTCATAATACACGGTTATCCCATTAAGGTTCTTACTGACCATAAACCACTAACCGAGTTCTTTAAAGGCTTTAACCACAGCCCTAAACGAACTCGGTGGCATTTGATCATTCAAGATTTTGGAGCAAGAATCGGGTATTTACCTGGGAAGGGAAAGCAAATATCATTGCGGATGCATTATTACGCAACCCCGTGTCATCTTGTACGGAGCCTTTAGCTGAATTAATAAATATATCAACATCCATGCCTATTGTTAGAACGATATCTGAACAAGAAGATTTAGGCTGGAGCGCTGAATTATTACAGACTGAGCAAAGAAAAGATCAGAAAATAGAAAAAAATTATAAATGCTTTGAAAGGCAATCATAAGGAAAAGGGATATATAAAGTATAAGCAGCAGAATTATATAATCAAAGATAATATTCTGTGTAGGACCGTGACAAGGAAAACTCGCAATACACCACATGTAACTAACGACCAGGTAGTGGTACCAATCTCACTTATTTCCACTGTCCTGAATTGGTTGCATGCAAATCCATTACATGGACACCCAGGGTTCTCATTAATGTCACAGAAAGCCAAATCATTGTTTTATATGCATACAATGCTTACAGATATAAAAAAAACACATAGCTAATTGTCGCACATGTCAGGAAAACAAAGGGCATACGAAAACACCTGTCAGCCTAGGAGCTTATCCCGTGCCCAATCAACCCTTTGAAAGAATACATTTAGATTTGTTAACAGGATTTTACGAGTCAGACAGAGGGAATAAGCACCTCTTAGTAATTGTAGATGCTTTAACTCGATATAAAGAACTGATAGCGCTTAAAACTAAAACTGCGATTGAATGCGCTAGGAAGTTTTACGAGTGTTACATTTGTAAACATGGAATTCCACACATGATAATCTCAGACTCGGGTGGTGAATTTAATAATCACTTTCTTACCTCATTGTGTGAATTCCTTAGCATAAAGAAAATAAATACCATGATATATCACCAGAGTCGAATGGCCTAGTGGAAAGAGCAAATAGGAAGGTTTTAAATATATTAAGAGTAACACTAGGGGGATCAGACCCCAACTGGGATATTGCAATACCTGCGGTACTGAGTATTCTGAATCATTCATATCATATATCAATTAGAATGTCACCGCATGAAGCATTGTATGGTACCCAAGTTAGAACGCCTTTCCATGTATTAACGCCTACAACTAATCTATCAAATCCTTTAAAAGAATATATAAATGCAAGCAAAAGTCGGTATGATATCCTTCGAAAGAATTTAGAAGAATCACAAATGATAATGAAAAGGAATCATGATAAAATACCGAAGCCAACTAAAACGAATGCATGACAAAACCCCCACCTGACAAAAACCCCACCTGACAAAAACCCCACCCGACATAACCCCCACCCGGCAAAACCCCCATATGACAAAAACCCCACCCGACAAAATCCCCACATGACAAAAACCCCATCCGACAAAAACAAAATTTGCTAAATTTTAGTTATAGTCGGTCATTGTTTTTATTTGTTTACCTATTTATGAAAATTTTTGGCATGATGGCAGCTTAAACTATTTTAAATATGCATATTCAGGATCTGTATCAAACAAAACTTTATTTTTAAATGCTTTACTAAAAACAAAAGGTATCAAAATTAACAGTTTTATAAGTATTTATTAAAAAGGATAAGATTACACAAACCTTTAAAAGCCTTTTGTTCAGAGATAAAGATATCTTTATTTACGGATTCAATTACAGTCCAAATTGTGGGGTGACTGTAACCCACAAGGTATTTGAAAGAATTATTCCATGTTTCACATAGGTTATTTGTACGGTCTTCACCATTAACAGTTGCTTCCTACACACTGCATTTTTCAGGAGGAAATAATTGCGGGATTTGTCGTGATCGACGCTTAGTACCCGTCACATAAACAGAATCAAAATATTCCAAAAGAGGTTCAAGATGTGTTAGGCAATTCAATTTAAGGAAATTTATGTCATCTATGATTTTGTCAGCTGGCACAAAAGCTAGTCCATCAATCATTCCACAAAAATACCTAGTAGATTCATCTTGCTTGTAAACATTGCTTTGTCCTAAGCTTTGTACTTTCCTCCATATATTCTGTGTCAGATGATAAAAGTATGTTTTAATATGAATATGAGGTCCTAATATATTTTCAATTGCATTTACGAGAGATTTTTCTAAGTCTGACATCGTAGTAACAGGATTCATATCTAACCCTAGTTCCTCTCCCTTTTCCAAAATTGTCGAAAGAAATTCTTGATAGATTTTTTGTAAGCAGTAGTTTAATGGTAATAGGTACTTAGCAAATTTTTTGTCGGGTTGTGTTTTTGTCATGTGGGGATTTTGTCAGGTGGGGTTTTTGTCATGTGGGGGTTTTGTCGGGTGGGGGTTATGTCGGGTGGGGGTTTTGTCAGTGGGGGTTTCGTCGGTGGGTATTTTGTCAGGTGGGGGTTTTGTCGGTTCCCCAACTAAAACATATACCGTGGGTGGTAATGTATATATACAGGTAAATGCACGTAAAGGACTCAATTATAAACTAACACCTAAGTTTGAAGGCCAATTTAACATTTTGGAAACATTACCGGCCAATAGGTTTAGAGTTCAAAACGTATCTCAACCCATGGATGAGAGAATAGTACCATTGGCTCACATAAGAAATTAAAAAAAAAAGAGAGGGAAAGAAGTGAAGGAAAGATTTTTATGTGTATGATTAAAAGTTCTCTTCTTAATACAGGAGTAATTACATATATTTTTCTCGTTACAGGTTTCCAAGATGAATTTTTTGTTGTTGAGAATGATATTGTTCGCTCAGACATTTTTCTCGTGTGGGAAGAGCTCTAAAACTAAAAGTATAGATTTCAAATATGGCACCATAGTTGAAACACAAGAAGACGTTTATATTACATCAAGCAACGTAGTTGTAGAAGTGCATATGCAAGCAATTTTTCTTCCAGAGAATGATGTCACTAGCTTAAAAAGTGCCATTTCAAGGTTTGCTGTCTCATTAGATGAGTTGCATAGAAGACATTTTCATTTGACTACAGAGAGTTTGCTTGGATCGACACTAAAAGTTGCAGAGATGCTATCTGATGACTTGCAAAATAAGACTTACGAGACAGAATCTTTGGCTCGTGACCTTTTGATGTGGACTGTAGGGCACGAACATAAAGAAAGACGAAACCCGTTTATTTTTGCTGCATTAAACATCTTCGGGTCTATTGCAAGTTTAGCTTTAGGAATTTCCAATCGTCTTATGATTAGTAATCAAAATAAGAAAATTGAGTTCTTGACTCATGAAGATGAATTGATTATGTCAGAACTAAGGAATCAGTTAACTTCAATCAATCAAATTATGGATTTAGTAAATGAACATTCCTGTAATATCAGTCAGATTATGGAAGTACAGAATTTGTTGGCAACGTTAACGTATTATGATTAAAAAATAGATCACATACATAACAGAATTGCACATTTCATTGAGAAATCCAAAGATTATGTAGAAGCTACCACGTTAGTAACTAGAATTACGGACTATTCTTCGAAAACAATTATTCGAAAACAGTTGTTCGATACTAATTCTTCGAAAACCAGTTGTTCGACACAACAGTTGTTCAAATTAACAATTGTTCGAAAAAGATAGCTATAGGAATTGTTTGATTGTTCAAAGAAAATAGCTAGAAACAGTTGTTCATGTATATCTATCTTATAAAGTTAGTGATATTGTTTTAACAGTTCTAAGAAATTTTCTATATGATTGTTCATTCTTATTCGGGAATAAGGCATAAACCAAAGGTATAACATAGCCGTTTTTCAATCCGTGAAATGTATAAAGCTGCTCGAAAATAACTGGCACAGTTTTAAAGGTACCATCCATAAAATAATTCTTGCATGAAGCAAGAACACCAAGATTTTTCTGGGTTGAAAATACCAGCATTCGGTCTCCTACTTCTCAGGAATCGAATATCAAGATAGATTCGCCCTTGCTTGTTCTCGTATCATGTTCAGGTAATATTAAGTCTTTTTGATGACTAACAGTTGATCTACAGTATTCTTCCTGCATCACTCGATTGATTGTTCACTTTATGCTGCTAGTTTGTGGTAGAGCGACTGCAACATAACAACTTAATTTTACATATGCGTTAGACATGATATAATGAGGAGAATCTCGTGTTAATCTTGCATCAGTCTTCACTTTATCTATAAACTTTCATACTTCAACATTTGTCGAGTTTCCTGAGAGATTTTGTTCGCGACCTTTGCATTTTTCAGCAAAATTTTGGCATTTCCAATACACCTTTGACCTTACTTGCTTGTCCTTGACATATAAGTAT
>NC_090731.1:33110233-33135233 GCF_036898095.1 Palaemon carinicauda | reverse complement strand
ATATATATATATATATATATATATATATATATATATATATATATATATATATATATATATATATATATATATATATATATATATATATATATATATATATATATATATATATATATATATATATATATATATATATATATAAGAAGAGGATAACCCTAAACTTTAAGCATAAGTATGATAGTAAACAGAACTTGTTTGTCTGAAAGAAAAAACATTAAATGCCACTTTTAAGATACCGAGGTATCAAAGTCATAAAAGTCTGTATTGCAAATCAATAACATTAGCGTTAAAAACGCTCGGCACACATGTCTGCACTTATGTGAGGTTCACCTTTGGAAATGGAACAGTCTACATGGGCAACACAGTGCCTTCACTTAGTTTGTAGTACAGTATGTAACTACACACTCACCCTGGAATTAATCGTCCCAATTTAAACCACTGTTCCTCACAGAGTTAAACAGTAGGGTTAACAACGCGACCCACTGCAACCACAGATCTCTTTAGTTCCTCTACTTGCTTCGCATAGTGGTAAAAGAACACTCTGGAAGACTTCCAGCCAGTGTATGAAGGGAGATGTTCAAAATCCATACAATTAAAGAAATTTAAGGATGAGGCAACTTTCCTCGGATCGTGACCTGCGGGTGTACTGTCAGGATACTCTCTGCGAATAAAATATGTGATTTTCGCTCTGAATTGATTCAGAGATAAATTTGAGCCTGATGTTTCTCCCCTGAATAGTTGACCACCCTTGAAGTCTGAAGTTCTATAAACATAGACCTTTAGGCATTCTACTGGACATAGAGATGCATCTTCTTTCAGAGGGCAGATTCTCCAGGGACCCCACCTGTTGGTGGGTAACTCATTCTTGACGAGAAACGTAGGATCCGGAAACAGGTTCAGTTCTCCCCCATCCAGGAACTGAACACGACCTGCCTCTCTCGAGAGGGCTACAATCTCACCTACCCTGGCCCCGGACGCGAGTGCAAATAGGAAAATAACTTTTTGTGTCAAATCCTTTAATGCACACTCTTCATTGCTCAACAGAGAAGCGAAATGAAGAACTTTGTATAAAGACCATGAAATGGGCTTTGGAGGTACTGAAGGTCTGAGCCTAGCGCAGGCTTTCGGGACTTTATTAAAGATCTCTTTACCTAGGTCGACCTGGAAGGCATATAGAATGGGTCTTGTCAAAGCAGACTTACACGCTGAAATCGTGTTAGCAGCCAATCCTTGACCATGGAGGTGGATGAAGAAAGATAAGCAGAAGTCTGTTGATATCTCCTGCGGATTCTTCGCCTTGACAAAGGCCACCCATTTTCTCCAAGATAACTCATTATGCCTTCTAGTAGATTTGCACTTATATTCCTCAAGGAAGTCTATGCTGGCTTTTGAAATCCCGAAACGCTTTCTCACCGCTAGGGAGAGCAAATCATGAGCTGCAGGGTCCGGGTTTTCTGTAATGAAGCGCAGACAGTCGACTTCTGGACTCGCTGGGTCAGAACTGGATCTGGTAGCGGTACAAACTTCAGCTGTAGTTCCAATGCCAGGGGGAACCACACGCTTTCAGCCACTTGTGGGCCACTATTGCCGCTACCCCCTTGAAGGATCTCAGTTTGTTGAGGACCCTCAACAGAAGGTTGTGACGAGGGAACAGATAAATCCTGGACCATCTGTTCCAGTCGAGGGACATCGCGTCCACTGCTTCCGCTAAGGGGTCCTTGTATGGGGACACGTACAGGAGCAACTTCTTGTTGTCTTTAGTCGCAAAGAAGTCTATCTTCAGTTCTGGGACTTGATTCAGAATGAAAGAGAATGATCCTGCGTCTAAGGACCATTCCAACTCTATCGGTGTGAACCTGGATAGAGCGTCCGCTGTCACATTGCGGACTCCTTGAAGGTGAACTGCCGACAGGTACCACTTTTACTTTTCCGCCAATCGGAAGATGGCCAACATCACCTGGTTGAGAGGTGGTGACCTCGATCCTTGTCGATTCAAGCATCTCACAACTACCTCGCTGTCCATCACCAACCTTATGTGGATCGAGTGACGCGGGGAGACTTTCTTTAAGGTAAGGAGCACTGCCATAGCTTCTAGAAAGTTTATGTGAAAGGTCTTGAATAGCTTGGACCAAGTCCCCTGGACTTTTTTCCGATGAGAGTGACCTCCCCATCCCTCCTTCGAGGCGTCTGAGTGAATCGTCACCGACGGGGGAGGTGGCTGAAGAAGAACCGACTTCTTTAGATGTCTGGCTTGGGACCAAGGCCTGAGAAGAGTACTTAGCCGAAGCGGAACTGGTCTTCTCAGATCTCTTCGCGCGTTTGATGCATAACTTCTCCAAACTCCGGTTGCATCCTTTAGCTGTTCTCTTAGCACCGGGTCTGTCACCGAAGCAAACTGGAGAGAGCTCAGTACCCTCTCCTGTTCGCGTCTTGATATCCTTTCGGAATCTAGAAGTCTCTTGACAGAACCCGCTATCTCCTTCCTTTTCTTCGCCGGGATGGAAAAACGGTGTGACAAAATGTCCCAGTGGATTCCCAGCCACTGGAACTTTTGAGATGGAGAAAGTCGAGACTTTTTCTGTTGATCTTGAAGCCTAGGTACTCTAGGAACTGGATCACTTGACTGGAAGCTTGCAAGCATTCTCTCTCGGATGCTGCCCACACCAACCAGTCGTCCAGGTAGCTACTACCTGAATTCCCTTTAGGCGTAATTGTTTGAGAGCTGCGCTCGCAAGCTTCGTGAAAATCCTTGGGGCTATGTTTAGCACGAATGGCATGGCTCTGAAGGCGTATAGTCTTCGTTGTAGCCTGAACCCTAGGTAGGGGGAGAGTCGACGGCTGATTGGAATGTGCCAATAGGCGTCTGACAAGTCTATAGAGACGGAATATGCCCTCTTGGGCAGTAAGGTCCTTATGTGTTGCAGTGTTAGCATTTTGAATTTGCAATTCACTATGAACTTGTTGAGTGGCGACAAGTCCAGAATGACTCTGAGCTTTTCTGATTCTTTCTTGGGAACACAAAACAGCCTCCCTTGGAATTTGATGGACTTCACCTTTCGGATCACATTTTTCTCCAACAGTTCTTGAACGTACTCCTCCAGAACTGGGGTGGAGTGTTGGAAAAACCGAAGGCACGCGGGTGGAGTGCTGTACCAGCTCCAGCCCAGTCCATTCTTGAGTAGGCTGTGGGCCCAGGGATCGAAGGTCCACCGATCCCGAAATTTCAGAAGTCTCCCTCCGGTATCATCTCACTTGGGCTGCCGTCCTGAGGTCTTGCCTCCCTGACCACGACCACCCCTGAATCCCCTTCCCCTTGAGGGGCGCCTAGACGAGCCTCTGGCTGCTCCTCTAGGCTTTGCTCGAAAGGAAGTAGACTGCCCTTCGAACGCTGGGGTGAATGCCATGGACTGTGTCGACACGGCCTGGGGTACCCACTGAAAAGTGGTCGGGGTTTGTGCCACGATCTGGGTCACTGGAGGCAATGGCAATTGCAGTTGCTGTTGCTGTCTAAAAGGCTTGGCTAGCCGAGACGGTAAACTAGTCCTCATAGTCTTCCTCTTTGGTTGAGGACCCTCATCTGGGGAAGGCCTTTTTTTGATAGCCAGGCCCCACTTCTGGAGAAGGTTTCTATTCTCCAAGGCAGCCTTATCAACAACTTCTTTGACCAAGTCGGTAGGGAAAAGGTCTTTTCCCCAAATGTTGGAGGAGATTAGTTTCCTTGGCTCGTGCCTCACCGTAGCCGAGGTGAACACGAACTCCCTACAAGCTCTCCTTGCCTTGACGAAGCCATAAAGGTCCTTCGTCACTGTGGCCAGATGAGTCTTGGCCACCACCATGAACATTTCATGGACCTTGGGGTCACTTGCCATCGTCTCAAGAGTAGTCTGAAGAGACATTGAGGCAACCAGTCTTTCTTTTGTCTCGAACTCTCTTCGCAAAAGAAATTCAGACAGCTTAGGGAGGTCCTCGCCGAACTGACGTCCGGCAATATCAGCCTCCAACTTTCCAACTGAGAACGTAAGATGGACGTCCTTCCAGTCTTTGTGGTCCATAGGCAGGGCCAGCGACAAGGGTTTACACTCCTCCAGGGAGGGGCAAGGCTTGCCGGCCTCGACTGCTTTTAGTACAGCCGCAAACCCTTTATGTAAAAAGGGGAAGGCTCTAGCAGGAGAGGACACAAAGGAAGGGAGCTTCTTGCTCAATGCAGCTACCTTTGAGTTAGAGAAGCCCCTCTCTTTCATCGAGGATGAAAGTAGAGCTTGAGCCTTAGCATGGTCCATCACTATGACCTCCTTCGGCTCTGTCTCCTCCTTTGAAGCTGATTCCTTCCTCGGCCGGACATAACAGTCCGAATATGATGCCTTGCTGGGCCAGAATTCCACCTCCTCCAGGGGAACTGAGCCCAGCTTATCCGAGATGACGATCTTTCCAGTCGTCATCGGCATGTGCTCAGCATACCTCCATGGGTTAGCATCTGAGCACAAGGGAAGGTCTTTCACATTGAGCTTTTTCTGGGGCCCATGTGATTCTGCAAGGCACTGCATCCGTAGTTCCATTGCAGCCGCCTTCTCCTGATTCTCCTTCCGCATTTGTTGGATCATTCCTACAATAGAAGAGAGGGCCTGTCCCAGCTCTACTGGGAGACCGGCCGATGTTGGTGTGAATAGGCTCCGGAATCTGAACCGGAGTAGCCGACACCTCGTAAACCTCTTCCTCTACAATGTCTGGGGCTTGAACTTCATCCTGGGCTTCTGCCAGGAGGTCTTCCTCCAGACGCTCGTCCACGTCAGACATCCTATCATCTAACTGGATGTTTTGCATCGCGACCGCGACTTCAGCATCCACCTGGATCTGAACTTGGGGGATCTCCTCTTGAGGCTGGGGAATCACTGCATCAGCTGATGCCTTAGGGAAAAGATACGCCCTCATCTTCTCACTTGGAAGATAAGGGCCAGAGGTGTTCTTTTGGAAGCCCCTTACCCAGGTACGAAGCTTCTCCCTTGCTATATCCCTTGATTCCGCCGTCCTAGGGGAATCAAAGGCCTCAGTAATCAGGTTAGTGCACACAGTACATACCTGAGGGTCCCAATACTGGAGATCATCCTTGGAGACAGCGCATGCCGCGTGTCTCCTACAAAACTCATGTCCGCAGAGGTTCTTGCTGCGGACGTTGCAGAAAACACTTCCGCACTTCGGAGGGTCTTTCTGTAAAGAGAAGAAATTTCCATGAGCATCAAGTGAACTATATATCACTGGATATGCATAGTATAGCATAACAATTCAGAAAGGAAAGACACACACTTGTGTTTCCCTCACAACCCATTGCTGCAGTCTTCCAGATAATAAAATCGAATGGTTAATCTCTTTTAGAGTAACCAATGCAAAGTTTCCAGAGGAAACAGGTGGAGCTCACACTTAAGCAATGATTTTAAAATCCTGGATAATAGACAGGAAAGAACTCACTTTCTTATCTGTAGGGCAACAGCAGAGGGCTGTGCAAGAAAACACAAAAGTGTTAGAACACACAGTGCTGTACCAAAACCCATACTCTAGTTTTCTTCTTACAGTATCTGTTATACTGAAGAATATTGGTACAGTATAGGAGGTTATGTGCCGGCCGGCAACTAGCTTTAAAGTATGATACTTAACAGCTATAAGGCGGCAGAACGCTGGTTGCTCCTCTAGGCTTTGCTCGAAAGGAAGTAGACTGCCCTTCGAACGCTGGGGTGAATGCCGTGGACTCTGTCGACACAGTAACTGCCGGCCGGCAACAGCCAATGTCGGACGGCAATGACTGCCGGCCGGCAACAGCCAATGTCAGCCGGCAATGACTGCCGGCCGGCAACTACACAAGGTAGTACCTGGCTGCCGGCCACACTCTTGGCGACCGGCAGACAAGGGCTGACATTAGCCGGCCGGCAAAGGTACAGGACCGATGCTAGCCGGCAGCAAAAGAACCAGAGGACTACAACCGCCCGGCTGCCGGCCTCATATGCCGGCAACCGAGTTGGGTACAGCACTAGAAGAAAAACAGAATGGATGCCGGGATAAGAGTGTACACTACCTCCAAGCCCGGCAATACGAAAGAGTGCATATAAGGAAGGGGAGAATCTAATTCAGGCTTCCTGACCAATGCCGTCTGACTCTGCAGGCAGGCATGGATGAGGGACCAAGGGAGGTCCGGGCAGCACTCAAAACAGAAGACCCTTGCCGGCCGGTAAGGGACTGAGTCAATTCCACATCCTAACCTATTCTAGGTCCAGATGTAGAATGACGTACAGAACTGTAATGGCTAGGCCATTACGGAGATAGAGGGGGAAGGGACAAAAGAGGGTCCTACCAACCTTGCTTTAGTGACGGATCACCCACAGCCAAGAAATTCATCTTAGCCTAAGGGAGATCCAAGGGGGGAGGCCAGCAATACTTGCCAGCTCCCAGAGCACCAAAGCAAGGAAGGTGTTGCTACTCCCAGGGAAAGAAACTTATCCTCCCCCGAGAACAGCAACAAGGACTAGTCTGGTAGATCACAAAAGAAGTAATCATCTCGTACAGAAACCTTCGGTAGTGACCTAAGGAGGCTAAGCCTCCTATGTCTGTGTCAGGCCAGCGAGGGAGACTCTACCCCAAGCCAGACAAACACAGACTTCAGACTAAAAACTCTGTTGTTCTGTCCCTCTTTGAACCAGACTTACTGGAACAGGAAGGTACAGTAACACCCCAGTATAGTTTTATCGAAAATTAATTCAGATAAACCACTTAGGGATAAGCCCAAGGCTTAAACAGAGGGAAAGGGATTGCATACCTTCTCCGAAGAAAAGAAAGCAACCGGGGAGTATGAGAAAGTATACTAAGGCTCCATAAGCAACTTAGCCTAGGCACCAAGAGAATCGATTACCTAAATCACCGAAACTCACTCGTATACTATCTTGGAAATATTCCACATAATCTTAAATGTATAAAACATAGCCTAAAGCTTCAATAAAATTTTAATACACTCGGAAAAAACAAAATCATGCATGAAGTACTAGGACCAAACGACTAGGCTACATGGCCTAGCGTAGGCCAGAATTGGCGAATACTTCGCCAAAATAATACTAAAGCACGAAAGGAAATCCTATGTAACGCTAAATAGCTAAAATTTATTAAAGCAAAACAACCAGGAATGTCGCTCTGACTAACTAAACTTATACCTAGCGAGGGACAGCGTCCATGATGCCTCCGGTAGGCTACGGCTCTTGTAACAAAGATTAAACCTTATTAATCACTTAAAAAATTACCAAGAGCCTACATTTATACATAAAAGACCTGGTACTCAACTTATCAGGGGCCGACAAAGTTGGAGAAGCCATGAAAAGTAGAATAAATCCAAGATTTGCGAGAAACACAGGAAAAAACACCGAGTTCTTAAGCTACGCAAAAAGGAATACAGATGGCGCCAGGATTGGCGCCAGGATTGGCGCCAGGCACGGTTACGAAACGGGAGATAGGGAGCCTTGGGAGCGGCTCTCCCTTTTTCTTTCCCGAATTCGTTTCTTGCCAATTGCCCCCTGCGATACGTAATATCTGTTCGGGGTGCAGATTGCCATGTTTCGTGTCAAGAATACGTCCTCTGATATGTCGCGATATCCCTTTCACGAGGGATATTCACTCCAAGAGTTAGAATTCTGGTACCTTAAGGTAAATTCTCTGGGAATATCGCCGTAGTTGTAATATACCCTAGGAAGCTACCCTATAGGAACTTCCATCAGGACGACATGGCTTGAGCCCAAAAATATATATATATATATATATATATATATATATATATATATATATATATATATATATATATATATATATATATATATATGCCAGAAACTTGCTCTATATTATATAGGGGACATTAATCCTATTCTCTTATGCTTATCCTTTTCTACCCTACCCGACCCCCCTTTCCTCTCGCTTGTCGCATACAATCCTGAGCTGAAAGCAAATTTTTCCGAGACACTGTAAGATTTAGGGCTGTAACTGCGACCCATAAATCTCTTCTCCATATTACAGGTCTGTGCGAAAACATTGGTGTGAGATATGATTTCGAGATTTTACTGATACGATCTGATCTTTCTTCAAATTAAGATGCCAAATACTTTATATGTCACCATTTTTTTAAATATAAAAATGTAATAGAATATACGTATATTCAATTCATGTAATTTTGGCATCTTTTTACAATTGCATATTTGTGAGGATGAGAAAATATCAAAAATCCAGTAAATAGGGTGTCATTAGAATTTTTCACTGTATACAGCACCATGAATAATAACCATGAAGAATGATTTACCTAGAAATAACTAATATAACTCCCTCTCTAGCGAGAAAGTTATTGAAATCAATTCATATTTAAATAAATTCTCTATATTTATCAGGAACAGATTTTATGGAAGGTAGGGACGACCTTCATGAGATTATCAGTTGATTTTTTTAGAAACTTATTTTATTCAATGAATCTATTTCAATTTGTCCTTCTTATTTTAGATTATGAGGATATTTTCGCTTTTATAGTTTTGAATTTATTTTTTTTTATTCTCTATTTATAACACGATATTCTCGTTAATAACCTTCAATTACAGGATGCCAGAAAACTCAAAATCAATCGGTTAATCATCATCTCTGATTTATACGCTTTTCTTCAAAATACAACGTTTTCTGAAAATGACTTAGACAAAATCTTTTATTATTTACACATGTTAAGCTTCCAGATAATCATCTAGCTGATACAATACCATAGTTATTTTGAAGAAATATCTTTATGAAGATAAGTGTTGAGAATTTTCAAATATATAACAAAAATATATTCAAAACATAGTGGTCCTTTCTTGAATCTTAAAACAATTTTAATGGACATAGTGATATTGTTCTTATTTTCTCACTAGAATTTTTTGTTTTCATTGTCGTTGGTTATTATACTATAAAATAAAAAAATATATTAATAAAAACTTTGCAATTCATCAAAGTTATATGAAAAATATATCCTTAAAACTTAGATTGTAACACCTTTATCATACCGAATTTATTAAAGTACACCCTTATATTTCTCTTTCTCTCATTTTTTTTCTTCAATTATCCAAATGCGTAAGTATATTCTCTCTCTCTCTCTCTCTCTCTCTCTCTCTCTCTCTCTCTCTCTCTCTCTCTCTCTCTCTTACCATCAACATTATCATTGTGACTGCCATCCCACTCTCTCTCTCTCTCTCTCTCTCTCTCTCTCTCTCTCTCTCTCTCTCTCTCTCTCTCTCTCTCTCTCTCTCTCTGAAGCAAAATAATTTGATTTTCATGTTTTTGTCTATGCATGTTCCTTTACTTTGTTTAGTTGTTACTAAAAGATTAAGGCTGGTTCCATTTCATCATGTTTAAGAATGATAAAATACTGAACTTAAAATTCATATATAATAGCTTCAATTCAAGCTGATATTTAAAAACAAAAAACTTGCATACATTAAATACATAATGAAAACCATACAAGAAAATGCAAATCCGAAAGGGACGGACGAGACGGTAACACAACAATTAAAATGAGATCTCCTTTTTTCTTTCGAAGATTACCTGTCTCCAAAATTTATCTGATTCCCATATCTTCATCCCTAATTCGCGGGCAGGTGAAGGTTTCCCTTTGACCATTGTTTAGAACAGAAAATTTATGATCTGCGTATCTGTAGTTTGCAAGCGCCTTTGCTCTTTTGAAGGTTTTTGAGAGTAGGTCATGAGTGGCAGAAACTAGGAGAAGACAATGGACTAGATACTGACCATATACTGTATATATATATATATATATATATATATATATATATATATATATATATATATATATATATATATATATATATATATGTGTGTGTGTGTGTGTGTGTGTGTGTGTGTGTGTGTGTATACATTATGCACTGCATAATATGGCCAGTATCTAGGACATTGTCCTATCTTGCTCTTGTCACTCATAAAGGCAAATACAGTATACACACACTTGTATACTGTATATGTGTGTGTTTGTGTATATTATATTCATATGAATATATATAAGAGCGTATAGCAATTATATATATATATATATATATATATATATATATATATATATATATATATATATATATATATATATGTGTGTGTGTGTGTGTGTGTGTTTGTGTGTGTGTGTGTGTGTATACATTATGCACTGCATGATATGGCCAGTATCTAGGACATTGTCCTATCTTGTTCTTGTCACTCATAAAGGCAAATACAGTATACACACACTTGTATACTGTATATGTGTGTGTTTGTGTATATTATATTCATATGAATATATATAAGGGCGTATAGCAATTATATATATATATATATATATATATATATATATATATATATATATATATATATATATATATATATATATATATATATATATATATATATATATGTGTGTGTGTGTGTGTGTGTATGTTTGTGTATATATATATATATATATATATATATATATATATATATATATATATATATATATATATATATATATATATATATATATATATATATATATATATATATATATGTATATTTGTGTGTGCGTAAACGAAATTGGATTGTGAGGTGTAACTCTAAAAGGTTTTGCACACACCCAAATGAAAACACTATTAAATATATATAAAATAAAAGGGTGTAAATAACAGCTGCTGTCGTCCTGATTACAAAATGAGCAGCAATAAATTCTCCGATAAGGCTCTGGAATTATCCCCAGAGGGTTGCTAAATTATTGCCCAATAAATACTCTACTTTACGAGGGTAATGCTTTGTCGAATTGACTGATAAGTTTAAACTTGTGTCACCGCGATACTCGTTGTCAAAGCAGCAAGATGATTGGCTGAAGGAAAATAAACGTTTTCATAACTTACGTGAAATGTTGAATGAGGAAGATCAGGGTAATGGCGGATTAAGTGTATTGGTGAAAATGGGGTTATATCAAGCTGATTGGTTTAAATTAAGTTATGTCATTTTTAATGAGAAATTGTAGTGAAAATACAGTAAGTTCCATTATATAATAAAGAGCAAGTGTTTGGCCATATACATATATATATATATATATATATATATATATATATATATATATATATATATATATATATATATATATATATATATATATATGTGTGTGTGTGTGTGTGTGTGTGTGTGTGTGTATGTGTGTGTGTATAATATATATTTATGTATATAATATACAGTATATATAATGTGTGTATATATATATATATATATATATATATATATATATATATATATATATATATATATATATATATATACATATATATTTATATATACATTTTGTATGTATATATATATATATATATATATATATATATATATATATATATATATATATATATATATATATATATATATATATATACATATATATATATATATATATATATATATATATATATATATATATATATATATATATATAACGGATTTTGAGCGAAGCGAAAAATCTATTTTTGGGTGACATGGCCATGTCGTCCTGATGGAAGTTCCTATAGGGTAGCTTCCTAGGGTATATTACAACTACGGCGATATTCCCAGAGAATTTTCTTTAAGGTACCAGAATTCTAACTCCTGGAGCGGCGAGTATCCCTCATGAAAGGGATATCGCGACATATCAGAGGACATATTCTTGACACGCCACATGGCAATATACACCCCGAACAGAGATTACGTATCGCAGGGGTCAATTGGCAAGAAACGAAATCGGGAAAGAAAAAGGGGGAGCCCCTCCCAAGGCTCCCTATCTCCCGTTTCGTAAGCGTGCCTGGCGCCAATCCTGGCGCCATCTGTATTCCTTGTAGCGTACACGAGATGCTACAGATACTGTATGTAGGGAGGGGTCCTACAGACCTTTTTTAGAAAGGGAAGTGCGGGTCCATCAGGACGACATGGCCATCTCACCCAAAAATAGATTTTTCGCTTCGCTCAAAATCAGTTTTTTGGGCTCAAGCCATGTCGTCCTGATGGAAGTATACCAGAGCATTACTGTATCTGTGGATTCTCAGAACGTGCCGTACTCCCCGGAGGTAATTTTTCCTGGTCGACTAGACCTAGAGACCTAAGATGTTACCGTTATACATCTTTTCAACTAACTATAAACCATGTTAGAGCTTCTTGCCCCCTACAGGGAAGAGTCCTACTAGACTCTGGAAAAGTCTCGAAGAGTACATATACCTATGTATGAATACCAGGCAAGCTAATATAGTGGTCTCACCCTATATTAAGTAAAGCATAGTTTGTAAAGAACCACTGCGTCAATATGAAATATCGACCAGTTCTCCGCACAATACTTGTACTGGACAAAGGTTTATATCCGCATAGGAGGAAACTAGTAAAACAGCCATCGTCCCCTTATGGGACGAAGTCCTCCCATTAAGGGAAAGCATAAACCAATGCAACATAGCTTGCATAAAGGAACAACTCTATTAGAATTATCCCAGATAAGGTACATGGAATGAATGCTCAATTATACCAATAAATTGACACAGGTGAAGGAGACGCAAGGTTCTCAAGAACCAGTTTATTGACAGACAATAAACAGACAGGTTAACCACAATTATATATATATATATATATATATATATATATATATATATATATATATATATATATATATATATATATATATATATATATATATATATATATATATGTATATTTGTGTGTGCGTAAACGAAATTGGATTGTGAGGTGTAACTCTAAAAGGTTTTGCACACACCCAAATGAAAACACTATTAAATATATATAAAATAAAAGGGTGTAAATAACAGCTGCTGTCGTCCTGATTACAAAATGAGCAGCAATAAATTCTCCGATAAGGCTCTGGAATTATCCCCAGAGGGTTGCTAAATTATTGCCCAATAAATACTCTACTTTACGAGGGTAATGCTTTGTCGAATTGACTGATAAGTTTAACCTTGTGTCACCGCGATACTTGTTGTCAAAGCAGCAAGATGATTGGCTGAAGGAAAATAAACGTTTTCATAACTTACGTGAAATGTTGAATGAGGAAGATCAGGGTAATGGCGGATTAAGTGTATTGGTGAAAATGGGGTTATATCAAGCTGATTGGTTTAAATTAAGTTATGTCATTTTTAATGAGAAATTGTAGTGAAAATACAGTAAGTTCCATTATATAATAAAGAGCAAGTGTTTGGCCATATACATATATATATATATATATATATATATATATATATATATATATATATATATATATATATATATATATATATATATATATATATATATATATATATATATATATATGTGTGTGTGTGTGTGTGTGATGTGTGTGTATAATATATATTTATGTATATAATATACAGTATATATAATGTGCGTATATATATATATATATATATATATATATATATATATATATATATATATATATATATATATATATATATATATACATATATATTTATATATACATTTTGTATATATATATATATATATATATATATATATATATATATATATATATATATATATATATATATATATATATATATATATATATATATATATATATATATATATATATCTATATATATATACATATATATATATAGGCCTATATATATATATATATATATATATATATATATATATATATATATATATATATATATATATATATATATAACGGATTTTGAGCGAAGCGAAAAATCTATTTTTGGGTGACATGGCCATGTCGTCCTGATGGAAGTTCCTATAGGGTAGCTTCCTAGGGTATATTACAACTACGGCAATATTCCCAGAGAATTTTCCTTAAGGTACCAGAATTCTAACTCCTGGAGCGGCGAGTATCCCTCATGAAAGGGATATCGCAACATATCAGAGGACATATTCTTGACACGCCACATGGCAATATACACCCCGAACAGAGATTACGTATCGCAGGGGTCAATTGGCAAGAAACGAAATCGGGAAAGAAAAAGGGGGAGCCGCTCCCAAGGCTCCCTATCTCCCGTTTCGTAAGCGTGCCTGGCGCCAATCCTGGCGCCATCTGTATTCCTTGTAGCGTACACGAGATGCTACAGATACTGTATGTAGGGAGGGGTCCTGCAGACCTTTTTTAGAAAGGGAAGTGCGGGTCCATCAGGACGACATGGCCATCTCACCCAATGGAAGTCTACCAGAGCATTACTGTATCTGTGGATTCTCAGAACGTGCCGTACTCCCCGGAGGTAATTTTTCCTGGTCGACTAGACCTAGAGACCTAAGATGTTACCGTTATACATCTTTTCAACTAACTATAAACCATGTTAGAGTTTCTTGCCCCCTACAGGGAAGAGTCCTACTAGACTCTGGAAAAGTCTCGAAGAGTACATATACCTATGTATGAATACCAGGCAAGCTAATATAGTGGTCTCACCCTATATTAAGTAAAGCATAGTTTGTAAAGAACCACTGCGTCAATATGAAATATCGACCAGTTCTCCGCACAATACTTGTACTGGACAAAGGTTTATATCCGCATAGGAGGAAACTAGTAAAACAGCCATCGTCCCCTTATGGGACGAAGTCCTCCCATTAAGGGAAAGCATAAACCAATGCAACATAGCTTGCATAAAGGAACAACTCTATTAGAATTATCCCAGATAAGGTACATGGAATGAATGCTCAATTATACCAATAAATTGACACAGGTGAAGGAGACGCAAGGTTCTCAAGAACCAGTTTATTGACAGACAATAAACAGACAGGTTAACCACAATTATATATATATATATATATATATATATATATATATATATATATATATATATATATATATATATATATATATATATATATATATATATATATAGAAGAGGATAACCCAAAACTTTAAGCATAAGTATGATAGTAAACAGAACTTGTTTATCTGAAAGAAATACATTAAATGCCACTTTTAAGATACCGAGGTATCAAAGTCATAAAAGCCTGTATTACAAATCAATGACATTAGCGTTAGAAACGCTCGGCACACATGTCTGCACTTATGCTATGTTCACCTTTGGAAATGGAACAGTCTACATGGGCAACTCAGTGCCCTCACTAAGTTTGTAGTACAGTATGTAACTACACACTCACCCTGGAATTAATCGTCCCAATTAAAACCAATGTTCCTCGCAGAGTTAAACAGTAGGGTTAACGACGCGACCCACTGCTACCACAGATCTCTTTAGTTCCTCTACTTGCTTCGCATAGTGGCGAAAGAATACTCTGGAAGACTTCCAGCCAGTGTATGAACGGAGATGCTCAAAATCCATACAATTAAAGAAATTTAAGGATGAGGCAACTTTTCTCGGATCGTGACCTGCGGGTGTACTGTCAGGATCTGCTCTGCGAATAAAATATGTGATTTTCGCTCTTAATTGATTCAGAGATAAATTTGAGCCTGATGTTTCTCCCCTGAATAGTTGACCACCCTTGAAGTCTGAAGTTCTATGAAGATAGAAGTTTAGGCATTCTACTGGACATAGAGATGCATCTTCTTTCAGAGGGCAGATTCTCCAGGGACCCCACCTGTTGGTGGGTAACTCATTCTTGGCGAGAAACGTAGGATCCGGAAGCAGGTTCAGTTCTCCCCCATCCAGGAACTGAACACGACCTGCCTCTCTCGAGAGGGCTACAATCTCACTAACCCTGGCCCCGGACGCGAGTGCAAATAGGAAAATGACTTTTTGTGTCAAATCCTTTAACGCACACTCTTCATTGCTCAACAGAGAAGAGAAATGAAGAACTTTGTCTAAAGACCATGAAATGGGCTTTGGAGGTGCTGAAGGTCTAAGCCTAGTGCAGGCTTTCGGAACTTTATTAAAGATCTCGTTACCTAGGGCGACCTGGAAGGCATATAGAATGGGTCTTGTCAAAGCAGACTTACACGCGGAAATCGTGTTAGCTGCCAATCCTTGACCATGGAGGTGGATGAAGAAAGATAAGCAGAAGTCTGTTGATATCTCCTGCGGATTCTTCGCCTTGACAAAGGCCACCCATTTTCTCCAAGATGACTCATATTGCCTTCTAGTAGATTTGCACTTATATTCCTCTAGGAAGTCTATGCTGGCTTTTGAAATCCCGAAACGCTTTCTCACCGCTATGGAGAGAAAATCATGAGCTGCAGGGTCCGGGTTTTCTGTAATGAAGCGCAGACAGTCGACTTCTGGACTCGCTGGGTCAGAACTGGATCTGGTAGCGGTACAAACTTCAGCTGTAGTTCCAATGCCAGGGGGAACCACACGCTGTTCGGCCTCTTATGGGCCACTATTGCCGCTACCCCCCTTGAAGGATCTCAGTTTGTTGAGGACCCTCAACAGAAGGTTGTGACGAGGGAACAGATAAATCCTGGACCATCTGTTCCAGTCGAGGGACATCGCGTCCACTGCTTCCGCTAAGGGGTTCTCGTACGGGGACACGTACAGGAGCGCTTCTTGTTGTCTTTCGTCGCAAAGAGGTCTATCTGCAGTTCTAGGACTTGATTCAGAATGAAAGAGAATGATCCAGCGTCTAAGGACCATTCCGACTCTATCGGTTTGAACCTGGATAGAGCGTCCGCTGTCACATTGCGGACTCCTTGAAGGTGAGCTGCTGACAGATACCACTTCTTCTTTTCCGCCAATTGGAAGATGGCCAACATCACCTGGTTGAGAGGTGGTGACCTCGATCCTTGTCGATTCAATCATCTCACAACTACCTCGCTGTCCATCACCAACCTTATGTGGATCGAGTGACGCGGGGAATCTTTCTTTATGGTAAGGAGCACTGCCATAGCTTCTAGAAAGTTTATGTGAAAGGTCTTGAATAGCTTGGACCAAGTCCCCTGGACTTTTTTCCGATGAGAGTGACCTCCCCATCCCTCCTTCGAGGCGTCTGAGTGAATCGTCACCGACGGGGGAGGTGGCTGAAGAAGAACCGACTTCTTTAGATGTCTGGCTTGGGACCAAGGCCTGAGAAGAGTACGTAGCCGAAGCGGAACTGGTCTTCTCAAATCTCTTCGCGCGTTTGATGCATAACTTCTCCACACTCCGGTTGCATCCTTTAGCTGTGCTCTTAGCACTGGGTCTGTCACCGAAGCAAACTGGAGAGAGCCCTGTACCCTCTCCTGTTCGCGTCTTGATATCCTTTCAGAATCTAGAAGTCTCTTGACAGAACCCGCTATCTCCTTCCTTTTCTTCGCCGGGATGGAGAAACAGTGTGACAAAAGGTCCCAGTGAATTCCCAGCCGCTGGAACTTTTGAGATGGAGAAAGTCGAGACTTTTTTTTGTTGATCTTGAAACCTAGGTACTCTAGGAACTGGATCACTTGACTGGAAGCTTTGCAGTATTCTGTCTAGGATGCTGCTCACATCAACCAGTCGTCCAGGTAGGCTACTACCTGAATTCCCTTTAGGCGTAATTGTTTGAGAGCTACGGTCGCAAGCTTCGTAAAAATCCTTGGGGCTATGTTTAGCCCGAATGGCATGGCTCTGAAGACGTATAGTCTTCGTTGTAGCCTGAACCCTAGGTAGGGGGAGAGTCGACGGTTGATTGGAATGTGCCAATAGGCATCTGACAAGTCTATAGAGACGGAATATGCCTTCTTGGGCAGTAAGGTCCTTATGTGTTGCAGTGTTAGCATCTTAAATTTGCAATTCACTATGAACTTGTTGAGTGGCGACAAGTCCAGAATGACTTTGAGCTTTTCCGAGTCTTTCTTGGGAACACAAAACAGCCTCCCTTGGAATTTGATGGACTTCACCTTTTGGATCACATTTTTCTCCAACAGTTCTTGAACGTACTCCTCCAGAACGGGTCTGGGCCCAGGGATCGAAGGTCCACCGATCCCGAAATTTCAGAAGTCTCCCTCCTACTGGTATCATCCCTCTTGGACTGCCGTCCCCACTGAAAAGGGGTCGGGGTTTGTGCCACGATCTGGGGCACTGGAGGCAGTGGCAATTGCAGTTGCTGTTGCTGTCTAAAAGGCTTGGCTGCCCAAGACGGTAGCCTAGTCCTCATAGTCTTCCTCTTTGGTTAAGGACCCTCATCCGGGGAAGACTTTCTTTTGATAGCCAGGCCCCACTTCTGGAGAAGGTTTTTATTCTCCTAGGCGGCCTTATCAACTACTCCTTTGACCAAATCGGTAGGGAAAAGGTCTTTGCCCCAAATGTTGGAAGAGATTAGTTTCCTTGGCTCGTGCCTCACCGTAGCCGAGGTGAACACGAACTCCCTACAAGCTCTCCTCCCCTTGACGAAGCCATAAAGGTCCTTCGTCACTGTGGCCAGATGAGTCTTGGCCACCACCATGAACATTTCATGGACCTTGGGGTCACTTGCCATCGTCTCAAGAGTAGTCTGAAGAGACATTGAGGCAGCCAGTCTTTCTTTTGTCTCGAACTCTCTCCACAAGAGAAAGTCAGACAGCTTAGGGAGGTCCTCGCCGAACTGACGTCCGACGATATCAGCCTCCAACTTCCCAACTGAGAACGTAAGATGGACGTCTTTCCAGTCTTTGTGGTCCATAGGCAGGGCCAGCGACAAGGGTTTACACTCCTCCAGGGAGGGGCAAAGCTTGCCGGCCTCGACTGCTTTTAGTACAGCCGCAAACCCTTTCTGTAAAAAGGGGAAGGCTCTAGCAGGAGAGGACACAAAGGAAGGGAGCTTCTTGCTCAATGCAGCTACCTTTAAGTTAGAGAAGCCCCTCTCTTTCAACGAGGATGAAAGCAGAGCTTGAGCCTTAGTATGGTCCATCACTATGACCTCCTTCGGCTCTGTCTCCTCCTTTGAAGCTGGTTCCTTCCTCAGCCGGACATAACAGTCCGGATATGATGCCTTGCTGGGCCAGAATTCCACCTCCTCTAGGGGAACTAAGCCCAACTTATCCGAGATGACAATCTTTCCAGTCGTCATCAGCATGTGCTCAGCATACCTCCATGGTTTAGCATCTGAGCACAAGGGAAGGTCTTTCACATTGAGCCTTTTCTGGGGCCCATGTGATTCTGCAAGGCTCTACATCCGCAGTTCCATTGCAGCCGCCTTCTCCTGATTCTCCTTCTGCATTTGTTGAATCATTCCAACAATGGAGGAAAGGGCCTGTCCCAGCTCTACTGGGAGACCGGCCGATGTTGAGGGATAAGGCTCCGGGATCTGAACCGGAGTAGCCGATACCTTGTCGACCTCTTCCTCTACAACGTCTGGGGCTTGAACTCCACCCAGGGCTTCTGCCAGGAGGTCTTCCTCCAGACGCTCGTCCACGTCAGACATCCTGTCATCTAACTGGATGTCTTGCATAGCGACTGCGACTTCAGCATCCAACTGGATCTGAACTTGGGGGATCTCCTCTTGAGGCTGGGGAATCACTGCATCAGCTGATGCCTAAGGGAAAAGATACGCCCTCATCTTCTCACTTGGAAGATAAGGTCCAGAGGTGTTCTTCTGGAAGCCCCTTACCCAGGTACGAAGCTTCTCCCTTGCTATATCCCTTGATTCCGCCACCCTAGGGGAATCAAAGGCCTCAGTAATTAGGTTAGTGCACACAGTACATACCCGAGGGTCCCAATACCGGAGATCACCCTTGGAGACAGCGCATGCCGCGTGTCTCCTACCAAACTCATTTCCGCAGAGGCTCTTGCTGCGGACGTTGCAGAAAACACTTCCTCACTTCGGAGGGTCCTCCTGTAAAGAGAAGAAATTTCCATGAGTATCAAGAGAACTATGTATCACTGGATATGCATAGTATAGCATAGCAATTCAGAAAGGAAAGACACACCCTTGTGTTTCCCTCACAACCCATTGTTGCAGCCTTCCAGATAATAAAATCGAATGGTTAATCTCTTCTAGAATAACCAATGCAAAGTTTCCAGAGGAAACAGGTGGAGCTCACACCTAAGCAATGATTTTAAAATCCTGGATAATAGACAGGAAAGAACTCACTTTCCTATCTGTAGGGCAACAGCAAAGGGCTGTGCAAGAAAACACGAAAGTGTTAGAACACAGTGCTGTACCAAAACCCATACTATAGTTTTCTTCTTACAGTATCTGTTATACTGAATAATACTGGTACAGTATAGGAGGTTAAGTGCCGGCCGGCAAGTACAAACCATAACTATTTGTTCTGTGGCTACTTTCCTCTTAGTAAGGGTAGAAGAGACTCTTTAGCTATGGTAAGCAGCTCTTCTAGGAGAAGGACACTCCAAAATCAAACCATTGTTCTCTAGTCTTGGGTAGTGCCATAGCCTCTGTACCATGGTCTTCCACTGTCTTGGGTTAGAGTTCTCTTGCTTGAGGGTACAATCAGGCACACTATTCTATTTAATTTCTCTTCCTCTTGTTTTGTTAAAGTTTTCATAGTTTATATAGGAAATATTTATTTTAATGTTACTCTTCTTAAAATATTTTATTTTTCCTTCTTTCCTTTCCTTAATGGGCTATTTTCCCTGTTGGGGCCCCTGGGCTTATAGCATTTTGCTTTTCCAGCTAGGGTTGTAGCTTAGCAAATAATAATAATAATAATAATAATAGCTTTAAAGTATACTACTTAACAGCTATAAGGCGGCAGAATGCTGGTTCAAATGCTTACTGCCGGCAACAGCCAATGTCGGTCGGCAATGACTGCTGACCGACCACTACACAAGGTAGTACCCGGCTGCCGGCCACACTCTTGGCGACCGGCAGACAGGGGCTGACATTAGCCGGCCGGCAAAGGTACAGGACCAATGCCAGCCGGCAGCAAAAGAACCAGGGGACTCCAACAGCCCGGCTGCCGGCCTCATAGGCCGGCAGCCGGGTCGGGTACAGCACTAGAAGAAAAACAGAATGGATGCTGGGATAAGAGTGTACACTACCTCCAAGCCCGGCAATCCGAAAGAGTGCATATAAGGAAGGGGAGAATCTAATTCAGGCTTCCTGACCAATGCCGTCTGACTCTGCAGGCAGACATGGATGAGGGACCAAGGGAGGTCCGGGCAGCACTCAAAACAGAAGACCCTTGCCGCTGTAAGGGACTGAGTCAATTCCACATCCTAACCTATTCTAGGTCCAGATGTAGAATGACGTACAGTACTGTAATGGCAAGGCCATTACAAAGATAGAGGGGGAAGGCACAAAAGAGGGTCCTACCAACCTTGCTTTAGTGACGGATCACCCGCAGCCAAGAAACTCATCCTAGCCTAAGGGAGATCCAAGGGGGGAGGCCAGCAATACTTGCCAGCTCCCAGAGCACCAAAGAAAGGAAGGTGTTGCTACTCCCAGTGAAAGAAACTTATCCTCCCCCGAGAACAGCAACAAGGACTAGTCTGGTAGATCACAAAAGAAGGAATCATCTCGTACAGAAACCTTCGGTAGTGACCTAAGGAGGCTAAGCCTCCTATGTCTGTGTCAGGCCAGCGAGGGAGACTCTACCCCAAGCCAGACAAACACAGACTCACTCTAAAAAACTCTGTTGTTCTGTCCCTCTTTGAACCAGACTTACTGGAACAGGAAGGTACAGTAACACCCCAGTATAGTTTTATCGAAAATTAATTCAGATAAACCACTTAGGGATAAGCCCAAGGCTTAAACAGAGGGAAAGGGATTGCATACCTTCTCCGAAGAAAAGAAACCAACCGGGGAGTATGAGAAAGTATACTAAGGCTCCATAAGCAACTTAGCCTAGGCACCAAGAGAATCGATTACCTAAATCACCGAAACTCACTCGTATACTATCTTGAAAATATTCAACATAATCTTAAATGTATAAAACATAGCCTAAAGCTTCAATAAAATTTTAATACACTCGGAAAAACCCAAATCATGCATGAAGTACTAGGACCAAACGACTAGGCTACATGGCCTAGCGTAGGCCAGCATTGGCGAATACTTCGCCAAAATAATACTAAAGCACGAAAGGAAATCCTATGTAACGCTAAACAGCTAAAATTTATTAAAGCAAAACAACCGGGAATGGCGCTCTGACTAACTAAACTTATACCTAGCGAGCGACAGCGTCCTTGATGCCTCCGGTAGGCTACGGCTCTTGCAACAAAGATTAAGCCTATTAATCACTTAAAAAATTACCAAGAGCCTACATTTATACATAAAAGAAATGGTACTCAACTTATCAGAGGCCGACGAAGTTGGAGAAGCCATGAAAAGTAGAATAAATCCAAGATTTGCGAGAAACACAGGAAAAAACACCGAGTTGTTAAGCTACGCAAAAAGGAATACAGATGGCGCCAGGATTGGCGCCAGGCACGCTTACGAAACGGGAGATAGGGAGCCTTGGGAGCGGCTCCCCCTTTTTCTTTCCCGATTTCGTTTCTTGCCAATTGACCCCTGCGATACTTAATCTCTGGTCGGGGTGTAGATTGCCATGTGGCGTGTCAAGAATACGTCCTCTGATATGTCGCGATATCCCTTTCACGAGGGATACCCGCTCCAGGAGTTAGAATTCTGGTACCTTAAGGTAAATTCTCTGGGAATATCGCCGTAGTTGTAATATACCCTAGGAAGCTACCCTATAGGAACTTGCATTAGGACGACATGGCTTGAGCCCAAAAATATATATATATAAATATATATATATATATATATATATATATATATATATATATATATATATATATATATATATATATATATGTATATATATAACCTTCTCGGTCACACTCGGTGGTATTCCCAGACGTATATCTACAGGTGAGATGGGTTGTGGTTAGGAAAAGGGGAGAGCGTGGGAAGGATTGAATCTGTGTGCATGTATGTGCATATCCATTTAAATCTCATCAGTCATTTTTAACGGTTGTGTACAACAGTGATAGATAATAGGCATGGATAATGAAGCTTTTGACGATATTAATTGGATGTCATAATTATGCGGGGAAGATCTGTGGCACCGATGGAACTCTGGATTAATTAATTATGGAGAAATGTTTGAGAGATATTTATAGTAAGATTTAAATTACTGAGACTAATTTGGACCTATAGTCGTAATGTCTGCAATTTCGAATTTCCTCTCAACAGACATCTGACCTCTATGGAAATGAAGTGAGCGATGAAAAGAATGAGAGAGAGAGAGAGAGAGAGAGAGAGAGAGAGAGAGAGAGAGAGAGAGAGAGAGAGAGAGAGAGAGAGAGAGAGAGTAAACTTACTAAACTCAACATCGGTAACCATCAGGGTTTCTCACAGAAAACTTGAGATATTAAGATCGTAATATCAGCAATAAGTTTTAAAATTAGGAAACTGACAACTCATGTTAAAATATTTTAAGTTACCGTGTGTTTTATCTCCCCTAAATCTATTCAAATCATATCTAAGATTTCAAAATTTTATAAAAATTTTTTCTATAATAGCAGAATCAGACCAACCTTTTTATGCTAACACGAATAGAAAATCCCAGCAAATAATTTTTTTTTTTTTTTTTTTTTTTTTTTTTTTTTAGGCGGGAGACATCAATAAAGAATGAACAAGCTAATCTTCTCGGTCATAAACAACTACTTGTACACTAGTTATGCACTATAGAAAATATTCAAATAATTATTGTAGCCTACCTAAGGTTTCCATATTATCTAAACTCTAAAGCAATAAAATATAGTAAACAGAACGTCATCATATACTTTTTTGTCATTAACTCAACTATATTTCATGTTTTAAAAGTAAATTTTCAGCACCGAGTATGATATAATTTGTTAAAAACTTTATGCTCGGTAATTAGTTGTAGCTATATATATATATATATATATATATATATATATATATATATATATATATATATATATATATATATATATATATATATATATATATATATATATATATATCAATCTATTTTTCTTTTATTCATAGGTATATGTTGTCAATAGCTTATCAAAACCTCATATCACCACCATTCCCAACGAAATCTTATGGGTTAGGCTTTCCCTTTACTAACCTGCTACCCTCCATTTTCTCTACATGACAAGACCACCTCCAAATACCTTGGTCTATCCTAAGTTAACCTTTTTGCCCCTTGTGCATGTATTTGATTAAAATTAAACTATTTATGTAGAGAATTGTGATATTCCCCCTTATTTTGAATGCAAAGTATTTCACATTTTTACTTACCATTTTTCTCTCTCATTCTTCTAATGTATACAGTAGTTCATTCGCCTCTCAAACGACATAATATATCAAGCTGATAAGGAGACAAACAAAAAACGATATGGTTACTATTATATCCTTCGTCTATAGCTATCATTAAGCAGCTTTGAGAGTCCGTTGCCTTGAGAGAGAGAGAGAGAGAGAGAGAGAGAGAGAGAGAGAGAGAGAGACAGAGAGAGAGAGAGAGAGAGAGCGAGCTAGGGTTATTTAATGCACCTTCAAAATTGTTATACGTTCGCACATCTATAAAAAGTGTTAAGGCTTAACGAGGTAATCATCATGACTATCGGAATGGAAAATCACAAATTCCCCAGAAATTCTCCTTGCTACACATTCTCTCTCTCTCTCTCTCTCTCTCTCTCTCTCTCTCTCTCTCTCTCTCTCTCTCTCTCTCTCTCTCTCTCTCTCTCTCTCTCTCTCTTATTTTTTTCTTAGCAAAAGCTTCAGCACTCTTTAGCCAATGCTCGAGATTCAGTTTTTTCTTTGGGGGGGGTTGGCCCAAAAAGGGGGGGGGGGGGGTGGTTGGCCCAAATCATCAAGTGCTTGGTTGTTTCTTGACTTTATGTTGAACAGGTTAATATAAGTCTCCTTTTATATTCTATTCATGAAAAAATATCTTTTCATCTTATTACTTTTCTTGAAATAAGTTATATTAACTCATTATTACTTTTCATGCAGTTTATCTATTGCCTTATTTCCTTTCCTCACTGGGCTATTTTTCAATGTTGGATCCCTTGGGCTTTTAGCATCCTGCTTTTCCCATTAGGGTTGTAGCTTAGCTAATAATAATAATAATAATAATAATAATAATAATAATAATAATAATAATAATAATAATAATAATAATATAGTTTCTTATACA
>NC_090731.1:33095233-33105233 GCF_036898095.1 Palaemon carinicauda | reverse complement strand
AAAGCTACCCTTAAAGTAATATCTGAGAACTCTACAGGGTCGGTTAGGTTCTCATTCAAGTGATGAAAGTCATACGAGAAAGTTCTGGTATAATTACGGCGTCACAAAGTAATGAAATCCCGATGATTCTCGATTATCAGGGAGAATTGAAAATATCATCTCAGGTTCATTTTTCTTTTTCAATAGTAAACATAAATGAACGTTCTTCCTCTGGCTCGAAATTGGAATACTTATAAATATGGGACAGATTATCTATAACTTCTATTTTATAGAGCCTAGTAAGGTTTTCGTCGGAAGAAATGGTCAGAGCTTGGTCAAAAGATATGCATGTTCACTAAGTCATCAGAGTGCGTTTGTCTTTTCTTATCATAGTGCTGATATGAATTTGCATATATATATAAAGAGAAGCAAGGAAAGGAAGAGCCTCACTATTTCGTTGACGTAGGATAACAGCTAGCAATGCTAGTTTTGAAAATTGATATATGAAAACATCACAGAAACAAAGAAATTATTCAAATATTAAAAACTGTATTATAGAGAGTTAGAAAATACATGTTTTGTGTAAATCAAAATGAAATAACCGATAAATATATAATGTACAATGGTGTAAATAGAGGATGTTATTATCCAAATTCCAAAAAACAAAGCGACAATAATTTTTGTGTTAAAACATCGCAATTATCCATGTCGCTAAATTATTGCCCAATAAATATTGTACTTGAGAAAAAGCTTCGTCGAACTGACTAATAAAACTGAACTAAGGTAGCAGAGACACCAATCGTCTGGGACGCAAAAAGATACAAAAAAAGGAAATTAGAATTTTTGAAAACGTTGAAAAATGGTACCCAGAGCTGTTTTATTCAATTGGGATTAATTATCAATTGAGGCGAATGTTTCTTATGTTGACCAGGCTGTTACAAGTCTCTTTTTATAGTTTTTATATGAAACAACAGTGTC
The DNA here is from genome assembly GCF_036898095.1 of Palaemon carinicauda. Taxonomy (NCBI): domain Eukaryota; kingdom Metazoa; phylum Arthropoda; class Malacostraca; order Decapoda; family Palaemonidae; genus Palaemon; species Palaemon carinicauda. Next base: position 33,104,276 of record NC_090731.1, on the reverse strand, counting down.
AATGCTTTTGCTTCAAGTGTTTTATCTTATTTATTCATTACTTCTCTTGAAATTTATTCATCTCCGTATTTCCTCATTGGGCTATTTTTTCCTGTTGGAGCCCTTGGGCCCTTGTACATCCTGCTTTTCCAACTAGGGTTGTAGCTTAGCTAGTAATAATAATAATTGGACATTTTGCTTGACCGTGACCTTAAACTTGACCTTCCAAAATTCAATTCTTTCCAGCTTTTTACATAACAGTTAATCCATGCAAGTGTCATTACTCAAAGATTAAAATTGTGGATGAGAAGCTGTTCACAAACAAACACACATACAAACGAACACACAAACACACAAACTCACATTCAACGGGTAAAACATAACCTCTTTCCAACATCATTGGCAGAGGTTATAATAAAGTGGTAGAAAATACAACAATTATGAGTATTGGGAATGAATTGGGACAGACAGTAATTGCAGTGTATTGCCAAAATTTGACCTTCGAATGAATATTGATTATAATTAATCTATAACATATCACGGGTGGTACACTGGTACCCATATATTTTTGGGAACCAATTATTTCCAGGTAACATTATGCAATGGAGGAGCCCTCCGAGTAAACACGAATATTTAATAAACAAAGTATACATATAAGTAAGTATATACAATAGTAATAACAAAAACATTAATAATAACAATAACAACAACAACAATAACGTGAGGAATTATAGAGCCTAAGCGTGTCTCGAACCCAAGTCTAGCGTATCGATACAGTAAGGTTACCAATATAAGCTTGGCTAAAAAAAGTCTGATGGGAGGTGAGGAAAATAATAAACAGATTTTGAGCGAAGCGAAAAATCTATTTTTGGGTTAGATAGCCATGTCATCCTGATGGAAGGTTCCTAAGAGTAGCTTCCTAGGGATATTTGTTCTTGGGCTACTTAGGAGCCCACAGAGCCAATCCTCCCTGGAAGGATCTCAGCATGTTGAGGACCTTCAGCAGGAGATTGGATGGGATGAAAAGGAATTCCTGAGTCCATCCCTTCTATACTAGAGACATGATGTCTGTTATCTCCACTAGAGGATCCTCGTATGGGGCTACATATCAAGGTAGTTTTTTATGACGCTCGTGACGAAGAGGTCGATCTGCAGCTCAGGGACTTGTTCCCATCTGGGAGAGAATAGGTCTGTGTCTGTGGACCTTTCTAACTCTATCGCTTTGAGCCCAAGTTGAAAATCCGCTGTCACATTGTGGATCGATTGTACATGAACTGCTGATAGGTGCCATCCCTTTAGGTAAGGGATGGTTAACGTCACCTAGACTGTGTGATATGTTCTCTAGCCTTGTCGGTTCTGAAGTCTCATTATCGCTTTGATGTCCCAGATCAACCTGAGGAGGTCTGATCTGCGTGGAGAAAGTTTCTTCACCCATGACAGGACCAACATGGCCTTGGATAGAAATTACCGAATCCCTTGAACTTTCCTCTGATGGGAGTGAATACCCCAGTCTTCTGATTAGGCATCCATGCGGATGATCTTCAATAGTCGGGGTAGTTGCAAAGGCACTGTCTTCAATAGGCTTTTGGCCTTAGACCATTGTTAGGGAAGTGATTAACGAAAGACCGATATCGGTCCTTTTAGATCTCTTTGAGCGTTTGATGCGTATCTTCTCCAGAGTCTTAACGCATCTTTCAGCTGTGCTCTTAGCACTGGGTCTGTCAATATTGCGAACTGGAGAGAGTTCTGAACTCCTCCCTGTAAGTGTCTTGGAATCCTCACTGATTACCATAGTCTCTTGACCGACCCTGTGATCTCCTTTTACATTCCCAAGGGAAAGGAGAGTTGGTGTGACCACAGGTTTCAATGTTTTTTTAACTATTGAAGCCTTTGAGCTGGAGAGAATTGAGACTTCTTGAAGCTTATCTTGCATCCCAGATGTTCCGGGAACCGGATCACTTCCTTGGATGCTCATAGACCAGCCACTTCGGGTGCTACCCACCCCAGCCTTTCGTCCAGGTACATTGTTGCTGAACCATTTCTAGGCTTGGATTTTGCGTGACTCGGTCCGCCAATCCCGTGAAGATGCTTAGGACTGTGTTTAGTCCGACAAGTATCTTTCCTAGGACATACGTTATCCTCTGTAACTTGAATCCTAGGTAGGAGGGGAGGGGGTGACTCACTGGAAGCTGCCAATAGACATCTTTTAGGTCTGACAAGACTGAGAACACCCCTTTTTGAAATGAGGTCCTTATGTTCAGAGGGATTCACATTCTGAACTTGCTGTTTTATTTGAACTTGTTGAGTGGTGACAAGTCCAGAATGACTCTGAGTTTTCTTGAGTCCTTCTCGTGAACACCAAACAGCTTTCCATGGAATTCGATGGTCTATACTTTCTTTTCTAGCTGTATGCTCTAGAGTTCTAAGGTATTTTCTTCCAGGAGGGTTTTGGAGTGTAGGAAGAGTTGAGGAGGCATGTCTACTTCCCATCCTAGTCCCATCTTCATTAGGCCTTGGACCCAAGGATCGAAGATCCAGCAATCCTGAAGGAACTTTTCTCCTACCAGAAGCGTCTCTTTTCTTCGCTTGATCAGAAGGTTTACATATTCGACCGCTTACCTGTGGCATCGCAGTCATTACAACTGTGGGATGTTGTTGAACAGCTCAAGGAACATTTCTAGACTTTTCCGTCTTCCTTTTAGGTTGGGAGCCCACAACCGTGGAAGACTTTCTCTTTGAAAGGATGCCCCATTTATGGAGAAGTCCTATGTTCTCCATGGTGGCCTTCTTAGTCACCTTTCCAACTACCTCATTTGGAAAGAGGTCCTTACCCCAGATGTTGGAAAATATCAGCTTCCTGGTTTCGTTTTTCACTGTTGCGGCAGTGAACACAAACTCTTTACAGGCTATACTATCCTTTATGAAGGCATAAAGGTCTTTTACTAAGGTGTCCATATGCATTTTGGCCAATATCATGAGCATGTCTGGGGTACTTTGGTGGGCTGAACACAACTCTAGTCTTCCTACTGAAAAGGTTGATTGGACTTCCTTCCATTTTTTCTCCTGCCTGGGAAAGGCTAGTGACAAGGGCTTGAACTCCTTGAGTGCAGGACATGGTCTACCTGCCTCCACTGCCTTGGCAACAGATTTAAATGCCTTCCACGTAAAAGGGAATGATATTGAAGCATGTGCAAGAAAGGAAGGTGTATGTAACGTAGTGCGAATGCTTTCGACACCGAGTAACCCGCCTTTCTTAGGCTACTTGACAAGATAGCCTGTGCCTTATCATGGTCGAGAATCCTGACCTCCTTCAGTTCTGTTTCTTTTCTTGACGTTGGTTCATGTCTCAGTCGAATGAAGCAATTAGGGAAAGCGTCAAAACTTGGCCAAAACTAGATTTTGTCCATAGGAACAACACCCATCTTCTCCGAGATGTAGAGCTTGGAGTTTAAAATCGGCATACGGTCCACAAACCTCCAGGGATTGGTTTTGGAGCATGTCAGAGGGTCTTGGTCTCTGGGTTTTTTGTATGACCCTTGGGGAGCGATAAGTGGAGCTTCACAGAGCTCTATCTTGCATTTCGATTCCTCCTTTTCGTCTTGTTTGTGAATTTTTTCTATTAGACCTTTCATATGGGCCCATATTTGATCCATTCCGTTTAATAGAGGCGTAGGGGGTGAAGATGTCAATGTTAATGGCTCTAGAGCCGGCAGAGACGGAAGCAATTCCGACACGACATTATCCACCTCTTCCCGTGGGGGGCTTCCTTCCCTCTGTCCCAAAGGCTATCTGGTCGCAGGGAGGTGTGAATCGTGCCTAGGGCACCACTATTTACTTACTTGCTTTCGGGAATAGTAGGTTACGCATCCTATCATTAGGTAGATATGGTCCCGGAGAGAATTTCTGGAAGCCTCTCACCCAGTTGCGTAGTTTGTTACGAGCTGCATCCCTAGACTCTATCGACTTGGGATTCTCGAAACCCTCGGATATTAAGGTCCGACATACATTGCAAACTTGAGGGTTCCAATAATGCAGGGATTCCGAAATAATATTGTAGGGGGCATGGAACCTGCATCTATTATGACCATAAAAACACTTACTCTTGATATTGCAGAAGACTGCAACACATGTTATCTGGGGTTCCTCCTGTAAAGAAAGGAAAGCAGAATGAGTATACAATTAATCATCTCACTGATAAGTAATATGTAAAAGTCATCTTTTAACTAAAATAGCTTAGGATAGGAAGCTAGAAAGGGATAGTGGGAGACACATACTTGTGTATCCCCTGCAAGCAAATGCTGCTACCCCAGCACTTAGTATTAACTATAAGGAGATTCCTCTATCAAGGAACTCTAACAAAAGGGTTCTAAGTTACCCCCAGGGGTAGAGAAGTGTACAAGTCACTGCTCGTTTTTATTCTTAACACTGTGGGGTAAGGATGATTGATTTCTAATCAGACTATTGAAGGAATTCTATTCTTTCAATATAGGAACGGTCCCAGCAGAAACCCGCACAAGGGTACCCAAAATATGTTAAAAACTAACTACTGTATAATCATACTATAGTTCTCTGTTTGCAGTATATACTATATTGCAAAATACTGACTAATGTATAATTATATATAATGTAGTTCAGCCAGTGTGCTGCCGTTGTGGTAAGCATCTGACAGCACGGTCCAGCCGGCATGACGCCGACTGGACTAAGAAATATAAAAGACATATATTTATGTATCCTACCAAACTCATTTGCTGTGACCTCCCTTACAATATTGAATCGTACAGTTTCCTGATCAGGAAAACTCAAGGATAAAGGTTCTAACCTTTGAGGGTTAGAAGTGTAATACCACCAGCCCTTTAAAATATTTAATATTATAGGGTGATATGAAAACTGATTTCTAATCAGAATATTAAAGAAATTCTATTTTTTCAATATAGGATTGGTCTCAGCAAACACCCGGGCAAGGATACACAAGATATATTGGAAAATAACTACTCGTATAATATATACAATAGTTTTTCTATCTGCTATATATCCTATACTGCAAATATACTGACTACCTGCATAAACATATACTTTAATTCAGCCGGCATACAGCCGGCATAGCTAGTCCCTGCCACCGCAGTCAGCATGCTAGCTAAAGGAGAGAAAGACAGCATGGAGTGAAGGCTGCCTTATTACTGTGTATGTATACACTAATTAGGAATTTAAAAGTCTAATTTAATACATTTCTCCGGAAAGAAGGTTCAAATGGAAGGAGAGAATGTAGCATTCAGGCTTCCATCCCGCCACAAGTACCATCGCCGGCAAGGTCTAGTCGGCATGTAGCCGGCAGGCTAGCACCCGGCAGCACTGGTACACTCGGTGTACTGCCGGCTGAGTCAGCACCTATTTGCGCCGGTCTGGCCAGCGGTAGGCTGGCCAGGCTAATACCCTGGCAACAGAACTTGTGGCTAGCAGTCCAAAGGAGGACTGTAGAACCTTGGTGACAGAAGGGACTTCCCACCAACAGCCATCATGGCTGCTAGCAGCCGCCAGCCGCCGGCAGCTGTCATGGCTGCCGACAGATGACATGGCTACCATCAGCTTGCATAGCCGCCAGCAGGCAACATAGCCGCCGACAGTTTGTATAACACATGGTGGCCGACAGCCAACATGGCTGCCGGCAGTTGTCATGGCTACCAGCAGCTGGCATAGCCGCAGGCAGCCAGACAACATCTGCAGAGGAGTCTGGCCGGACCTCGCAACTCACCGGCAACTGTGAGATTGCAGGACGACGGCTCAAAGAAAGACTATGGCTCGGCCATCACTATAGAACAGAGGGGGAGGAAAAAGGTCCTGTATGAGGTGTGGAAGGAGCTGGCAAGGTTGCCGGTCCTACACACCCTTAAGAAACTCTGTTTCAGTATCGGTACCATCCTAGGCGGCAGGAGAATACTATTCTCCAACCTACGGTCTGCCAATACAGTTAAGGGGATAGCAGCAGTGCCGCTTCCACTCAACAAGGGAGAAACAGAGTTCCAGTGCCAGTGCCATCCTATTCCTCAGAAGAATAACTACTCTTCAGCCTAGGGTCTACGAGCACAGGACTAGTCTACTAGACCACAGGGAGAAGGTGGCGGCATCATACAACCACTTCAGGTGCGGCCTAGGGAGGGCTAGCTTCCTATGTTGGCAGCCTAGCCGGCAGGGGAATGACTATTCACCCTACAGGCCGACTGTTGGTACAAGACTAAATACTCTGAGGTTCTGACCGAATCCCAAAACCTGCCATCTGCGGTTAAGGGACGAGACAGAAAACCCTAGGCTAGTCATGCCTGAATGAAAACTTAAGGCATAACCCACTAGGGTAGTAGCTTAAGACTTTACTCAGAGGGAAAGAGAGATTACCCTGAAATTTCTACTAGAGACGAGTATCGGTTATATAATAATTGTAGGAGATATCGATCTCCGATGAATTGATAAACTAATACACGAGGGTAACTGGGGATATGTCTAAAGTATACTATGTTGCCTAGGTTAGGTTACCTAGACAAGATGAGATCTCGGTTACCTAAATCACCGAAACTCTGACATATATGATCGACATAGAAAAAGGAAAATTATGCATGTAAATATCTTTATAAGTATAAATCGCCTAAATAGCTTTCATAATTAAATCATTAATGCTATTTTACCCGGGAATGTCGTTCTACTAACTAAATAATACATGCCTAATGAACGACAGCGTCCATGGCACCACCGGTAACAGGCTTAGCTCCTAATCACAATAAATTACTCTTAATTTCACTGTAAGACAGGAGCTAAATTACACACATTGTAAAGAATCAATACTCAACTTTCCAGTGGTGAAAGAAGCTGGAGATTGCATAATAATCCTTAAAAACCGATCAAAAATGTCAGATCAACAGGGAACACCACCGTGCGAAACCGCTACAGAATTAGGAATGTCTGCCATCTTGGCTATGGCGCTGTTGTGGTACTCAATAGTAGTATGGGAACTAAGGCAACCTTAATACAGCTCCCCTTCTAATTCTGCCACTTTCCCCCTCGAAGCGTAAATGCTATTCGGGGTGCAGATTGCTATGTGGGCATGTCAAGAATACGTCCTCCGATATTATGCAATATGCTTGAGAGAAATTTAAGGATATTCGCACCAGGAGTTAGAATTCTGGAGACCTAAAGGTAAATTCTCTGGGAATATCACTGTAGTCAAATATCCTTAGGAAGCTACGCTTAGGAACCTTCCATCAGGACGACATGGCTTGAGCCCAAAAAAGATGCATACAGCAAACTATATTTCTAAATAACATTAGACACGAAAAATATTCAGTGAAGACCTGTAATATTAGTGTAACACTACATTAATAAATTTGGACACATGATTGAATACTTTTCCGATTTCTCTCTCTCTCTCTCTCTCTCTCTCTCTCTCTCTCTCTCTCTCTCTCTCTCTCTCTCTCTCTCTCTCTGTAAGCTTTTATACTGCTCACCATATTCATAAAGTTGTGATTCCTAACTTGAGGTAATTGAAAATTCTAGACTTTACAATTAATGATCCTAATAATTCTCAGGAGAAAATAATTCGTCAGAGTTTCCTTGAAAAACTGTACAATCATTTACCCAAGTTTATTAGTTCAACGTTCCATCAATGTCAGAGGCCTTCACTTCATAATTCTGGTGTCTAATAAACGCAATTAAGGTGTGTCTATTCATTCCCATTATAAATCGTCGTTACGTTTGTTCCAACACTTTACATACTTTAACTGAATGCCATATGAACCAATACGATCCGGTCTGTATTAACCAGAAATTAATCTTTCAAGTTTCTTTTTTTTTGTCAACATTTTCAAACACTTCACACTTTTTTTTTTCGGCCGTTACAGCTATGGTGGTGCCATCTCCCAACTAGGAAATTATATTTTACGGATGACTTCAACCACCAGTACCTTTATTTGTGCTTTTTTTTTATTTTAACAGATTTTGATAATTCAGAAACCACTGAAAAGCAATCTATAACACTAACAACTTTCAAATATTTTATATCATGACTGATACTGACCATTCAAAAACCATCGGAAAATTATTTATAAGAACCAACAACTTTTTTAGTCAATCTTTAACTATTCTTTACAATACAAAAATCATTGAAAATTTATTTTTTTTAGAACATGTATATTTTGATCAATTCTTTTTTTTTTATTTTTTTTTTTATTTCCAGGTGAAAAGGGATGTAGCTTACTTTCTATATATATATTCTTGTCCAAATGAGATGTATATTTTGGCAAAAATCAATTTTATAGATTATAGAATGGTAAAAATTGGTCAACAAATAGAAATTCCATCATATTCTTATGATTTTATATTATCAAAAATCAAAGTTTGGAGATAACAATCTGTGATATTTTTCAATGTATTCCAGTCTAACATTTTTAAAGTAAGTCATTTAGAATCTTGAAATTTTGTATGGATATTCAGTTACATATATAGAAACTAAAATGAAATTTATAGGAGTGTAAAATACCTGTTTTTGGCAGAATATGTTATTAAGTCTGTATCTATAATAAAATAGTTTTGGTCAAATATTTACAGCTTTTCCATTATATATAATTTATATTTCAACAATTCTTTATTTGGGATATAGATAAGTGCTATTTTCGAGGAAAACGGGCGTTTTTATACTGGAAATAACTGGTTTTTTTTTCGTAAAGAATGTTGTCCCGTCCGAATCTAAAATAGAACGGTTTTAATTCTACTTTCGTAAATATTCTAATAATTAATGGTAATTTGAGATTTGCAATAACACACTTGTATGTTCATTTAGAAGAAATAAAATTGATACAAAACCTAAAAAGTTTCTTTGAAAACGAACTGAAGTAGTTAAGCCAATTCCTTTTATTATAATTAAAGAATAAGTTATTAATGCTCAATTAGGCCTACGTAAAAAATGCATGAAAATCTAAGCTTAATAAACTTGTGAAACAGAAATATCACTCTCTCTCTCTCTCTCCCTCTCTCTCTCTCTCTCTCTCTCTCTCTCTCTCTCTCTCTCTCTCTCTCTCTCTCT
>NC_090731.1:33080233-33087733 GCF_036898095.1 Palaemon carinicauda | reverse complement strand
AGGACCATTCCGACTCTATCGGTGTGAACCTGGATAGAGCGTCCGCTGTCACATTGCGGACTCCTTGAAGGTGAACTGCCGACAGGTACCACTTCTTCTTTTCTGCCAATCGGAAAATGGCTAACATCACTTGGTTGAGAGGTGGTGACCTCGACCCTTGTCGATTCAAGCATCTCACAACCACCTCGCTGTCTGTCACCAATCTTATGTGGATCGAGTGACGCGGGGAGACTTTCTTTAAGGTAAGGAGCACTGCCATAGCTTCTAGAAAGTTTATATGAAAGGTCCTGAATAGCTTGGACCAAGTCCCCTGGACTTTTTTCCGATGAGAGTGACCTCCCCATCCCTCCTTTGAGGCGTCTGAGTGAATCGTCATCGACGGGGGAGGTGGCTGAAGAAGAACCGACTTCTTTAGATGTCTGGCTTGGGACCAAGGTCTGAGAAGAGTACGTAGCCGAGGCGGCACTGGTCTTCTCAGGTCTCTTCGCGCGTTTGATGCATACCTTCTCCAAACTCCGGTTGCATCCTTTAGCTGTGCTCTTAGCACTGGGTCTGTCACTGAAGCAAACTGGAGAGAGCCTAGTACCCTCTCCTGTTCGCATCTTGATATCCTTTTGGAATCTAGAAGTCTCTTGACAGAGCTCGCTATCTCCTTCCTTTTCTTCATTGGGATGGAGAAACTGTGTGACAAAAGGTCCCAGTGGATTCCCAGCCACTGGAACTTTTGGGATGGAGAAAGTCGAGACTTTTTCTTGTTGATCTTGAAGCCTAGGTACTCTAGGAACTGGATCACCTGACTGGAAGCTTGTAAGCATTCGGTCTCGGATGCTGCCCACACCAGCCAGTCGTCCAGGTAGGCTACTACCTGAATTCCCTTTAGGCGTAATTGTTTGAGAGCTGCGCTCGCAAGCTTCGTGAAAATCCTTGGGGCTATGTTTAGCCCGAATGGCATGGCTCTGAAGGCGTACAGTTTCCGTTGTAGCCTGAACCCTAGGTAGGGGGAGAGTCGACGGCTGATTGGGATGTGCCAATAGGCGTCTGACAAGTCTATAGAGACTGAGTATGCCCTCTTGGGCAGTAAGGTCCTTATGTGTTGCAGTGTTAGCATCTTGAATTTGCAATTCACTATGAACTTGTTGAGTGGTGACAAGTCCAGAATGACTCTGAGCTTTTCCGAGTCTTTCTTGGGAACACAAAACAGCCTCCCTTGGAATTTGATGGACTTCACCTTTCGGATCACATTTTTCTCCAACAGTTCTTGAACGTACTCCTCTAAAATGGGGGTGGAGTGTTGGAAAAACCGAAGGCATGGGGGTGGAGTGCTGTACCAGCTCCAACCCAGTCCATTCTTGAGTAGGCTTTGGGCCCAGGGATCGAAGGTCCAGCGATCCCAAAATTTCATTAGTCTCCCTCCTACCGGTATCGTTTCACTTGGACTGCCGTCCTGAGGTCTTGCCTCCCTGACCACGACCACCTCTGAATCCCCTTCCCCTTGAGGGGCGCCTAGACGAGCCTCTGGCTGCTCCTCTAGGCTTTGCACGAAAGGAAGAAGACTGTCCTTCGAACGTTGGGGTGAATGTGGTTGACTGACCTGGCACAGCCTGGGGTACCCACTGAAAAGTAGTCGGGGTTTGTGCCACCATCTGGGGCACTGGAGGCAAAGGCAATTGCAGTTGCTGTTGCTGTCTATAAGGCTTGGCTGGCCGAGACGGTAGCCTAGTCCTCATATTCTTCCTCTTTGGTTGAGGACCCTCATCCGGGGAAGATTTTCTTTTGATAGCCAGGCCCCACTTCTGGAGAAGGTTTCTATTCTCCACGGCGGCCTTATCAACAACCTCTTTGACCACATCGGTAGGGAAAAGGTCTTTTCCCCAAATGTTGGAGGATATTAACTTCCTTGGCTCGTGTCTCACCGAAGCCCCGGTGAACACGAACTCCCTGCAAGCTCTCCTTGCCTTGACGAAGCCATAAAGGTCCTTCGTCACTGTGGCTAGGTGAGACTTAGCCACAACCATGAACATTTCATGGACCTTAGGGTCACTTGCCATCGTCTCAAGAGTAGTCTGATGAGACATTGAGGCAGCCAGTCTTTCTTTTGTCTCGAACTCTCTTCGTAAAAGAAATTCGGACAACTTGGGGAGGTCCTCGCCGAATTGCCGTCCGGCAATATCAGCCTCCAACTTTCCCACTGAGAATGTCAGATGGACATCCTTCCAGTCCTTGTGGTCCATAGGCAGAGCCAGCGACAAGGGTTTACACTCCTCCAGGGAGGGGCAAGGCTTGCCGGCCTCGATTGCCTTTAGGACAGCCGCAAACCCTTTTTGTAAAAAGGGGAAGGCTCTATCAGAAGAGGACACAAAAGAAGGGAGCTTCTTGCTCAATGCTGCTACCTTCGAATTCGAGAAGCCCCTCTCTTTCATCGAGGATGAAAGTAGGGCTTGAGCCTTAGCATGGTCCATAATAATGACCTCTTTCGGCTCTGTCTCCTCCCTTGAAGCTGGTTCTTTTCTCAGCCGGACATAGCAGTCCGGATATGATGCCTTGCTGGGCCAGAATTCTACCTCCTCTAGGAGAACTGAACCCAGCTTATCCGAAATGACGATCTTACCAGTCGTCATTGGCATGTGCTCAGCATACCTCCATGGGTTAGCATCTGAGCATATGGGAAGGTCTTTCACATTGAGCCTTTTCCGGGGCCCATGTGATTCTGCTAGGGACTGCATACGCAGTTCCATTGCAGCCGCCTTCTCCTGATTCTCCTTCTGCATTTGTTGGATCATTCCAACAATCGAAGAGAGGGCCTGTCCCAGTTCTACTGGGAGACCAGCGGATGTTGAGGGGATGGGCTCCGGCATCTGAACCGGAGTAGCCGACACCTCGTCGACCCCATCCTCTGCGACATCCGGGGTTTGAACTTGATCCTGACCTTCTGCCAGGAGGTCTTCTTCCAAACCTTCGTCCACATCAGACATCCTGTCACACAACTGGATGTCTTGCATCGCATCTGCGACTTCCTCGTCCACCTGGACTAGGTCTTGGGGGATCTCCTCTTGAGGCTGGGGAATCACTGCTTCAGCTGATGCCTGGGGAAAAAGATACGCCCTCATCTTCTCACTAGGAAGATAAGGGCCAGAGGTGTTCTTCTTGAAGCCCCTTACCCAAGTACGGAGCTTTTCCCTAGCTATATCCCTTGATTCCGCCGTTCTAGGGGAATCAAAAGCCTCAGTAATCAGGTTAGTGCATACAGTACATACCTGAGGGTCCCAATACTGGAGATCATCCTTGGAGACAGCGCATGCTGCGTGTCTCCTACAACACTCATGTCCGCAGAGGTTCCTGCTACGGACATTGCAGAAAACATTTCCTCACTTCGGAGGGTCCTCCTGTAAAGAGAAAAAATTTCCATGAGTATCAAGTGAACTATGTATCACTGGATATGCATAGTATAGCATAACAATTCATAAAGGAAAGACACACACTTGTGTTTCCCTCACAACCCATTGTTGCAGCTTTCCAGATAATAAAATCAAAATTGGTTTATCTCTACTAGAGTAACCAATGCAAGGTTTCCAGAGGAAACAGGTGGAGCTCACACCTAGGCAATGATTTTAAAATCCTGGATAATAGACGGGGAAGACTCTGCTTCCTGTCTGAGGGCAACAGCAAAGGGCTGTGCAAGAAAACACAATAGTGTTAGAAGATACAGTGCTGTACCTAAACTTTTACTATAGTTTTCTTCTTACTGTATATGCTATACAGAAGAATACTAGTACAGTATAGGAGGATGTGTGCCGGCCTGCCTTTGCCGGCCGGCACACACCACAATTAGCTTTAAAGTATACTACTTAACAGCTATAGGGCGGCAGCCTTCTGGTTCAAATGCCTGTGCTGGCGGCAGTAGCTGCCGGCCAGCAACAGCCAGTGTTGGCCGGCAATGACTGCCGGCCAGTAACTACACAAGGTAGTACCTAGCTGCCGGCCACACTCTTGGTGACCGGCAGACAAGGACTGACATAAGCCGGCCGGCAAAGGTACAAGACCGATGCCAGCCGGCAGCAAAAGAACCAGAAGACTACACCTGCCCGGCTGTCTGCCTCATAGGCCGGCAGCCGGGACAGGTACAGCACTAGAAGAAAATAGAATGGATGCCGGGATAAGAGTGTACACGACCCCCCAAGCCCGGCAACCGAAAGAGTGCATATAAGGAAGGGGAGAAACTTAATTCAGGCTTCCTTGACCAATGCCGTCCGGCTCTGTCGGCAGGCATGGATGAGGGACCAAGAGAGGTCCGGGCAGCACTCGAAAACATAAGACCCTTGCCGGCCAGCATCTCAGCCGGCCGGCAATGGCTTTAGTCAATTCCACATCCCAACCTATACTAGGTCCAGAAGTAGAATGACGTACAGTACAGTAATACCCCTGCCGGCCAGCTCTGCCGGCCGGCAAGGTACAGTACAGTAATGGCAAGGCCATTACGGAGATAGAGGGGGAAGGGACAAAAGGGTCCTGCCAACCTTGCTTTAGTGACAGATCACCCGCAGCCAAGAACTCTGTCTTAGCCTAAGGGAGATCTAAGGGAAAGGGCCAGCAATACTTGCCAGCTTCCAAAGCACCAAAGCAAGGAAGGCGTTGCTATTCCCAAGGGAAGATTTTATCCTCCCCAAGAACAGCAACAGGACTTAGTCTGGTCGATCACAAAAGGAGGAATCATACTACAGAAACCTTCGATAGTGACCTAAGGGAGCTAAGCTCCCTTTATAAGTGTTAGGTCAGCGAGGGGAACTCTGCCCCAAGCCAGACAACACGGACCAGACTAAAAAACTCTGTTGTTCTGTCCCTCTTTGAACCAGACTTTGCTGGAACAGGAAGGTACAGTAACACCCTAGTATAGTTTTATCGAAAATAAATTCGGAAAAAACCACTTAGGGATAAGCCCAAGGCTTAAACAGAGGGAAAGGGATTGCATACCTTCTCCGAAGAAAAGAAAGCAACCGGGGAGAATAATAAAGTATACTAAGGCTCCATAAGCAATTAACCTAGGCACCAAGAGAATCGATTACCTAATTCACCGAAACTCTCACGTATACAATCTTGGAAATATTCCACACAGTCTAAAATGTATAAAATATAGCCTAAAGCTTTAATAAACTTTTAATTACACTCGGAAAAACCAAAATCATGCATTAAGTACTAGGACCAAACGACTAGGCTACATGGCCTAGCGTAGGCCAGAATGGCGAATACTTCGCCAAATAATACTAAGCACGAAAGGAAATCCTATGTAAAGCTAAATAGCTAAAATTTATTAAGCAAAACAACCAGGAATGTCACTCTGACTAACTAATTTATACCTAGCGAGTGACAGTGTCCAGGACACCTCTGGTAGGCTACGGCTCTTGTATCAAAGATTAATCCTATTAATCACTCAAAATTTTACCAAGAGCCTACATTTATACATAACAGACACTATACTCAACTTATCCGAGGCCAACGAAGACGGAGAAGCCATGAAAAGCTGAATAAATCCAAGATTTGCGAGAAAAACAGGAAAAAACACCGAGTTGTTAAGCTACGCAAAAAGGAATACAGATGGCGCCAGGATTGGCGCCAGGCACGCATACGAATCGGGGGATTGGGAAGCCTTGGAGCGGCTCCCCCCTTTTTCTTTCCCGAATTCGTATCGTCAATCTCCCTCCTACGAGACGAATCTCTATTCAGGTAGTAGATTGCCATGTGACGTGTCTAGAATACGTCCTCTGATATGTCGCGATATCCCTTTCACGAGGGATACTCGCTCCAGGAGTTAGAATTCTGGTACCTTAAGGTAAATTCTCTGGGAATATCGCCGTAGTTGTAATATACCCTAGGAAGCTACCCTATAGGAACTTCCATCAGGACGACATGGCTTGAGCCCAAAAATATATATATATATATATATATGTGTGTGTGTGTGTATGTGTGTGTGTGTGCGTATTATTATTATTATTATTATTATTATTATTTGCTAAGCTACAACCCTAGCTGGAAAAAGCAAAATGCTATAAGCCCAGGGGCCCCAACAGGGAAAATAGCCCAGTAAGGAAAGGAAAGAAGGAAAAATAAAATATTTTAAGAAGAGTAACATTAAAATAAATATTTCCTATATAAACTATGAAAACTTTAAAAAAGCAAGAGGAAGAGAAATTAAATAGAATAGTGTGCCTGATTGTACCCTCAAGCAAGAGAACTCTAACCCAAGACAGTGGAAGACCATGGTACAGAGGCTATGGCACTACCCAAGACTAGAGAACAATGGTTTGATTTTGGAGTATCCTTCTCCTAGAAGAGCTGCTTACCATAGCTAAAGAGTCTCTTCTACCCTTACTAAGAGGAATGTAGCCACAGAACAAATACAGTGCAGTAGTTTAACCCCTTGAGCGAAGAAGAATTGTTTAGTAACCTCAGTGTTGTCAGGTGTGTGAGGACAGAGGAGAATCTGTTAAGAATAGGCCAGACTATTCGGCGTATGTGTAGGCAAAGAGAAAGAACCATAACCAAGAGAAGGATCCAACGTAGTACTGTCTGGCCAGTCAAAGGACCCCATAACTCTCTGGCGGTAGTATCTCAACGGGCGGCTGGTGCCTTGGCCAACCTACTACCTCTAAACAAATATGTATATATATATATATATATATATATATATATATATATATATATATATATATATATATATATATATATATATATATTTGTATATATGTGTATATATATATATATATGTGTGTGTGTGTGTGTGTGTGTATATATATATGCATCATAATACATGTGTGTGCAGAGAGAGAGAGAGAGAGGAGAGAGAGAGAGGAGAGAGAGGAGGAGAGAGAGAGAGAGAGAGTCATACATCAAAGTCACTAAGGGAGAAATAAAAAAGTTATGATATATGTTAAAAAAAAAAAAGATTAAATTTTACGACTTTTGACTTCGAGAAGTCCTATCTAAACATTGAAGTCAATTTCGTCTGAGGTACGATATAATGATATTGATGTTTAAAAGAACAAGGACTAGACCAGCTCCACTACAAAATCAAACGATCGTTCTCTAGTCTTAGGTTATGCTATAGCCTCTGTACCATGGTCTTCCACTGTCTTGAATATATAACGTATATATATATATATATATATATATATATATATATATATATATATATATATCTATATTAATATTGTATAATATATATAGATATTATATATATATATATATATATAAATCTATATATATATAGATATCTCGAATGAAAACTTTTAAGATTGTATTATATGCGTACAGATTTTTTTACTTGGAAAAAATACATTCATGGTGGCCACTGATGGAATTGACACCTTTGGATGTCATTATTATTATTTTTTTCTTTTTTTTTTGTCATAGTTGGTATAGAGTCAAGATGAAGATGTCATATTAATTTATTCATAATGATCAATAACTTTAAGGCAGTTATTAGGGGTTACAAATTCATGATATATA
>NC_090731.1:33076280-33079733 GCF_036898095.1 Palaemon carinicauda | reverse complement strand
TCTCTCTCTCTCTCTCTCTCTCTCTCTCTCTCTCTCTCTCTCTCTCTCTCTCTTACATATTTTTTTTTACTCTATTATTCATTTCAGAAAAAAACTTACTAGATTGATAATCGCAAAATACAAAGGGAAAGAGCATATTTATCAGTGTTTATATTTGCTTAAGTTTTGTAATATTAAGATATGTGAAGTCTGTAAAGAAAAAAAAATAGTTCTCAATTCGTAGCGTTTTTCACATTCTACCCTCCTGTTTACAGTTGGGTCCTAGTTTCTCGTAAGTGCTTTAAAGATCCCCCTATTTCTCCTGTCAACATGATGCTTTTCTTCTGAACAAGCCATACGTCTACCCTTCCCTTAGCGGACGAACTTCTAAGCAATGTTAACACAACTTACCCATCATCTCTCTCTCTCTCTCTCTCTCTCTCTCTCTCTCTCTCTCTCTCTCTCTCTCTCAACTGGCATTAGGATGTAGATGCAAACTAAGCGTTAAAGAGAAACCACATGTTGAGGCGGTAGAGACCTCTAAGAGTTTTGGCAATGAAAAGGAAGAAGGGGAGGTATAACGCAGTCAAAGTAGATGTAAAATAGAAAAAAAAAGTATTTTCTTCTGCAGCAGGTAAATAAAGGTTAGATAAATAAGGGAAAATATAAACTAATTTCTTAAAGGAACTGGAAGAAGTGGAGGTAAGCGTTGTCAAAGTTTATATAAGTTGGAAAAATAAAGTATATTTTTCTATAGCAAGTAAATAAAGGTTAGATGAATAAGGTGAAAATATAAACTAATTTTCTAAATGTGAATTTTTTTTTATAATTTATAGGATATTTTTTTTTTTTTGTCATCATCAATAACCTTTGTAAAGTATAAAACATGAATTATATATCATAAATTCTAAATTATGAAAGATTAAAGTGAACTAAGTTTCCAAGTCCACATGTGTAAAGAAAAAAAGCATAAAACGGAATTTCCTAGAGAAAGTGCAATGCAAATAATTACAAAAATTAATGATATGTTTTATTATTTCAGACAGCAATACAGAAATATATTAATAACGTGGCATTGAATTCTAGACTCAAGAACTTCATTTTCATGGAATCATCCGTAAATCAAAGGAAAAATAATTCTGAATACTGCAAACAACATTAACACCCCCCACTTTTTTTTTTCTTTTAATATTTTTTTTTTATTATTCGGGAGCGCTTTCATCGATACTAGCCAATAAATATGTAATTATATCATCATAGGGTTCATATTAATCATTCATGTCATAAATATATTTCTCATGTCAATCAAGTGAAGGAGAATCCAAAATTAATTTACTTTTTTTAATCGTATAAAAAAAGAATGATTTTGTTTTATTTCTTAATTTCAAACGATAATTAATCCAGAATTCTTTTTCTATTGATTACAATTAAATTATTATTTTTTTTTTTAAGGAAATGATTAATGTTTTTAGATCTAACAGTAAAAATCTACTCCCGAACAGTTGTAACTGAATACGTTTCACAGGAAAAATAACTTTATACTTTTTTCTAAAGCGAATATTTTTGGAAAACATGTAAAGTAGATTATTTCACATTCAAATATTTTACTAAATTGATATTAACGTGTTATCTCTACAATTCTCTTCTAGTTTCAACAACTTCTCTGTAGATATGTCCATAAAAGGAATGGATAAATAAACATGGAAAGATAACTAAAAGATAAAATAAATAGAAATATTCAATGACTTCTCAAAGTCAATGGTAGAAAATTTTAAACGTAAAAGCTCTCAAAGCCTCAGTCCTACGCCACTTCTACTAACAATAAACATGCTATTTTCCCAAATTTTGTTTCCATTTTTGCATTTAGAGTTAGGTCCTTAATGATCGCTATAGCTGATCGTAGCAATATATATAAATCTAACTTCTGTCTCATAAGATTTTCATTTTTTGTTTTGCCAGGCATCCTGCTTTGACGTTTTATATCACTACTTGTATATTTTTTCTTGAATCGAAAATTACTTTTTGATATTAAATATTTGATAAGAGAAACACTTGAGCTCCTAATACCAGGTTTAGTTCAGTTATCTCAACGGGATCCTAAATAATTTGTAGAATTCGAAAAAATGAAACACACAGATTTCAAAACTCAATGTTCTCTAAGCATCTGAGATGCAATTTAAGGCTATGCCATAAATACTCGCGTATTAATAAAGTAAGATTAATATCGATTTATTTCCTTTACCAAAAAAAAAAAAAAAAAAAAAAAAAAAAAAGATTCATGATGGGTAGCAAAGAGCAAAATCTGGATCCCACACGATAATAATCTTTTGGTTAAAGAGTTTGGAAATCATGAGTATTACAATAGGAAGAATTTGTCATAAACAGTTTGTATATATTTCAGTAATATGCCTAAATGTACGATTGTCATTTAAACTATGTGGTTGAAGATTCAAAAGAGATTGGCACTAGAAATAAAATTCGGAAACATCAAAATCTCCCAAAAGTGTAAGTAAATGCTATCCTGGAGAAGGCCATTATCCATGAAATGCTTTACAAATGATAATCAAGAATAAATGTTGTATACCCATAATGTTCATATATTACTTGATTAAAAGCATATGTTCCGTGTCTCCAACCTTACCATGGTTGGATAGATAAATTCTGAAGTAAATTCTAATAACAATTTTTTACATTCAATGAGAAATGGTTGGCTTAAAGTTTTATCCAAAATAATTTGCGTGATCTCTTCAATTTATGCAAATTCATGTACTACCAAAATATAACAAGTCAGAAATGATGTTAAATATTATCTATATTCAAATTGACAAAATATTTCATAGAAATGAATACAATTAAGCTCTGAAGATTAGACTACTTTGATAAAGTACCAAAAATGTAACTCATAGATCAACTTTCCCGAGATTAGTTTCTGGAATATCCAATTTAGTTGCCGAACACGTCAGTATATTACTATAAACGTCATGTGTGAATCATAGGACGTAGAAAAGCAGAGAGAATGATTTGGATGATGGAATACGGTAATTAAGCTAACAAACGCTCACGAAAGGACCTTCAAAATGTATACATTGAGAGAGAGAGAGAGAGAGAGAGAGAGAGAGAGAGAGAGAGAGAGAGAGAGAGAGAGAGCAAATAAGGATTATTAAACATAATATTTATAAGGTAATCAAAAATACATATATGCATGTACCATAAATATACATATATATATATATATATATATATATATATATATATATATATATATATATATATATATATATATATATATATGTGTGTGTGTGTGTGTGTGTGTGTGTGCGTGTATATGTATAAATAAATATATATATATATATATATATATATATATATATATATATATATATATATATATATATATATATATATATATATATGCACACATATATGATAAATATATATATGTGTATATATATGTATATATACATACATATATAT
>NC_090731.1:33058780-33068780 GCF_036898095.1 Palaemon carinicauda | reverse complement strand
GATTTTTTTTGATCTTTCAAAGTGTAATTCCTTTTATGCTCTAACCTCTAACGCTAGTTGTCAGATCAATACATTAAGGGCACGAGCATTTTAGCCACTTCCCTGAAAATTTAGCTTTATATATTTTGACTTGACTAATTAATTTTGGTTCCGTTCAAACACATTTTTGAAAAATAGTCCACAAAAAGCCCTCAGTTAACCCCTTTCGTTAGCATTTTTGGAAAATAGTCCACAAAAAAGCCATCAGTTAACCCCTTTCGATAGCATTTTTGGGAAATAGTCCACAAAAAAGCCAACAGTTAACCCCTTTCAATAGCCTTTTTGGAAAATAGTCAAAAGCAGCCATCCCCATGTTAGCCCCGTTCAATAACAGTTTTGGAAAATAGTCAACAACTATATCACGTCTTACCCACAAAACCACTCTTATATCAAACCAGGCGGGTATCCAGTAGAGAGAGAGAGAGAGAGAGAGAGAGAGAGAGAGAGGAGAGAGAGAGAGAGAGAGAGAGAGAGAGAGAGAGAATACGTTTTTGGTGGGCCTTTGAGGTCTGCCTTTTATGTAGCATCTAAGGAACTCCTCTAAATTCTCAAAATATATTAAAGTTTGCACCACACTCTTTGGGGTGAAGATGGGTCAGTATATGGAGAAGAGATGAGTTCGTTAGAGTTTGGATATAAAAGATTGAGAAAGAGAATAGAGACACCAAGACACAATGGGATGGTGTAGGCTACGGGTATTGCTTAAGGAAAGATGCCATCTGTGGGAGATAGGAAATAGTTTTAGGAGATAGAGTTTTTAGGATGTGATCAACAGAACTAGGGTCTTCAAAGCTAATTGATACCCTTACAAAAAGCGAAAGTGCTTTACACACAGAGAGACATACACATACACACACACACACACACACACACACACACATATATATATATATATATATATATATATATATATATATATATATATATATATATATATATATATATATATATATATATACAGAGAGAGAGAGAGAGAGAGAGAGAGAGAGAGAGAGAGAGAGAGAGAGAGAGAGATTTAAAGGGCTGAAAATTATATAGAAAGTGATCGATTTGAAACATAACTACTTCGTAATATAAAATTTTATCCAGAGAGAGGAAAATGAAAAGAAAACCTCATTTGCATAAAAAAAAATATTATTATATATAATAAATTCAATGGATTGCCTATCAAATGCAACTTGCCTTAACCCATCCTCCCAACTCGAAAAAAAAAAAAAAAAAAAATACTCAATTCCGGTAACCACAAGCAAATACGTAATCCTTTCATTCTCGAGTTGGAGGAAGATATATGAATAAACGACATTATTTATTACCAACATATCCCTTATTTAATAAAGAGCAAAATCCTGGCTGTTTTATATATATATATATATATATATATATATATATATATATATATATATATATATATATATATATATATATATATATATATATATATATATATATATATGTATATATATTTATATATATATATATATATATATATATCTATATATATATATATATATATATATATATATATATATATATATATATATATATATATATATATATATATATATATATATATATATATATATATATATATATATATATATATATATATATATATATATATAACGGATTTTGAGCGAAGCGAAAAATCTATTTTTGGGTGAGATAGCCATGTCGTCCTGATGGAAGTTCCTATAGGGTAGCTTCCTAGGGTATATTACAACTACGGCGATATTCCCAGAGAATTTACCTTAAGGTACCAGAATTCTAACTCCTGGAGCGAGTATCCCTCGTGAAAGGGATATCGCGACATATCAGAGGACGTATTCTAGACACGTCACATGGCAATCTACTACCTAAATAGAGATTCGTCTCGTAGGAGGGAGATTGACGAGATACGAATTCGGGAAGAAAAAGGGGGGAGCCGCTCCCAAGGCCTCCCAATCCCCCGATTCGTATGCGTGCCTGGCGCCAATCCTGGCGCCATCTGTATTCCTTGTAGCGTACACGAGGTGCTACAGATACTGTATGTAGGGAGGGGTCCTACAGCCCTTTCTTAGAAAGGCAAGGGCGGGTCCATCAGGACGACATGGCTATCTCACCCAAAAATAGATTTTTCGCTTCGCTCAAAATCCGTTTTTTGGGCTCAAGCCATGTCGTCCTGATGGAAGTGTACCAGAGCATTACTGTATCTGTGGATTCTCAGAACGTGCCGTACTCCCCGGAGATATTTATTCCCGGTCGACTAGACCTAGAGACCTAAGATGTTACCGTTATACATCTTTTCAACTAACTATAAACTATGTTAGAGCTTCCTGCCCCCTACAGGGAAGAGTCCTACTAGACTCTGGAAAGTCTCGAAGAGTACATATATCTATGTATGAATCTCAGGCAAGCTAATATAGTGGCCTCGCCCTATATTAAGTAAAGCATAGTTTGTATAGAACTACTGCGTCAATATATTGACCAGTCATCCGCACAATACTTGTATTGGACAAAGGTTTATATCCGCATAGGAAGAAACTAATAAAACCGCCCTCGTCCCTTTATGGGACGGAGTCCTCCCATTAGGGGACTTACATAAACCAATGCAACATAGCTTGCAAAACAGAACAATTCTATCAGAATTATCCCAGATAAGATACATAGAATTAAATGCTCAATTATACCAATAAATTGACACAGGTGAAAGAGACGCAAGGTTCTCAAGAACAAGTTTATTGACAGATAATAAACAGACAGGTTAACAACAAATATATATATTTATATAAAAGGGGATAACCCAAAACTTTAAGCATAAGTATGATAGTAAACAGAACTTGTTTATCTGAAAGAAAAACCATTAAACACCACTTTAATGAGATACCAAGGTATCAAGTCATAAAAAATCTGTATTACAAATCAATCACATTAGCGTTAGAAACGCTTGGCACACATGTCTGAACTTATGCAAGGTTCACCTTTGAAGGAAGGAACAGTCTATATGGGCACTTGGTGCCCTCATTTTAGTTTGTAGTACAGTATGTACCTACACACTCACCCTGGACTTAATCGTCCCAATTAAGACCACTGTTCCTCGCAGAGTTAAACAGTAGGGTTAACTACACGACCCACTGCTACCACAGATCTCTTAAGTTCCTCTACTTGCTTCGCATAGTGGCGAAAGAACACCCTGGAAGATTTCCAGCCCGTGTATGAACGGAGATGTTCAAAATCCATACAATTAAAGAAATTTAGGGATGAGGCAACTTTCCTCGGATCGTGACCTGCGGGTGTACTGTCAGGATCCGCTCTGCGAATAAAATATGTCATTTTCGCTCTGAGTTGATTCAGAGATAAATTTGAGCCTGATGTTTCTCCCCTGAATAGTTGACTACCCTTGAAGTCTGAAGTTCTACGAAGATAGACCTT
The DNA here is from genome assembly GCF_036898095.1 of Palaemon carinicauda. Classification (NCBI taxonomy): domain Eukaryota; kingdom Metazoa; phylum Arthropoda; class Malacostraca; order Decapoda; family Palaemonidae; genus Palaemon; species Palaemon carinicauda. The sequence goes on along the minus strand of NC_090731.1, from coordinate 33,065,333 downwards.
TAGGCATTCTACTGGACATAGAGATGCATCTTCTTTCAGAGGGCAGATTCTCCAGGGACCCCACCTGTTGGTGGGTAACTCATTCTTGGCGAGAAACGTAGGATCCGGAAACAGGTTCAGCTCCCCCCCATCCAGGAACTGAACACGACCTGCCTCTCTCGAGAGGGCTACGATCTCACTAACCCTGGCCCCGGACGCGAGTGCAAATAGGAAAATAACTTTTTGCGTTAAATCCTTTAACGCACATTCTTCATTGCTCAACAGGGAGGCGAAATGAAGAACTTTGTCTAAAGACCATGAAATGGGCTTTGGAGGTGCTGAAGGTCTGAGCCTAGCGCAGGCTTTCGGAACTTTATTAAAGATCTCGTTACCTAGGTCGATCTGGAAGGCAAATAAAATGGGTCTCATCAAAGCCGATTTACATACTGAAATCGTGTTAGCTGCCAATCCTTGGCCATGGAGGTGGATGAAGAAAGATAAGCAGAAGTCTGTTGAGATCTCCTGCGGATTCTTTGCCTTTACAAAGGCCACCCACTTTCTCCAAGATGACTCATATTGCCTTCTAGTCGATTTGCACTTGTATTCCTCTAGGAAGTCTATGCTAGCTCTCGAAATCCCGAAACGCTTTCTCACCGCTAGGGCGAGAAAATCATGAGCTGCAGGGTCTGGGTTTTCTGTAATGAAGCGCAGACAGTCGACTTCTGGACTCGCTGGGTCAGAACTGGATGTGGTAGCGGCACGAACTTCATCTGTAGTTCCAACGCCAAGGGGAACCACATACTGTTCGCCCACTTGTGGGCCACTATTGCCGCTACCCCCTTGAAGGATCTCAGTTTGTTGAGGACCCTCAACAGAAGGTTGTGAGGAGGGAACAGATAAATCCTGGACCACCTGTTCCAGTCGAGGGACATTGCGTCCACTGCTTCCGCTAAGGGGTCCTCGTACGGGGACACGTACAGGGGCAACTTCTTGTTGTCTTTCGTCGCAAAGAGGTCTATTTGCAGTTCTGGGACTTGATTCAGAATGAAGGAAAATGATCCTGCGTCTAAGGACCATTCCGACTCTATCGGTGTGAACCTGGATAGAGCGTCCGCTGTCACATTGCGGACTCCTTGAAGGTGAACTGCCGACAGGTACCACTTCTTCTTTTCTGCCAATCGGAAAATGGCTAACATCACTTGGTTGAGAGGTGGTGACCTCGACCCTTGTCGATTCAAGCATCTCACAACCACCTCGCTGTCTGTCACCAATCTTATGTGGATCGAGTGACGCGGGGAGACTTTCTTTAAGGTAAGGAGCACTGCCATAGCTTCTAGAAAGTTTATATGAAAGGTCCTGAATAGCTTGGACCAAGTCCCCTGGACTTTTTTCCGATGAGAGTGACCTCCCCATCCCTCCTTTGAGGCGTCTGAGTGAATCGTCATCGACGGGGGAGGTGGCTGAAGAAGAACCGACTTCTTTAGATGTCTGGCTTGGGACCAAGGTCTGAGAAGAGTACGTAGCCGAGGCGGCACTGGTCTTCTCAGGTCTCTTCGCGCGTTTGATGCATACCTTCTCCAAACTCCGGTTGCATCCTTTAGCTGTGCTCTTAGCACTGGGTCTGTCACTGAAGCAAACTGGAGAGAGCCTAGTACCCTCTCCTGTTCGCGTCTTGATATCCTTTTGGAATCTAGAAGTCTCTTGACAGAGCCCGCTATCTCCTTCCTTTTCTTCATTGGGATGGAGAAACTGTGTGACAAAAGGTCCCAGTGGATTCCCAGCCACTGGAACTTTTGGGATGGAGAAAGTCGAGACTTTTTCTTGTTGATCTTGAAGCCTAGGTACTCTAGGAACTGGATCACCTGACTGGAAGCTTGTAAGCATTCGGTCTCGGATGCTGCCCACACCAGCCAGTCGTCCAGGTAGGCTACTACCTGAATTCCCTTTAGGCGTAATTGTTTGAGAGCTGCGCTCGCAAGCTTCGTGAAAATCCTTGGGGCTATGTTTAGCCCGAATGGCATGGCTCTGAAGGCGTACAGTTTCCGTTGTAGCCTGAACCCTAGGTAGGGGGAGAGTCGACGGCTGATTGGGATGTGCCAATAGGCGTCTGACAAGTCTATAGAGACTGAGTATGCCCTCTTGGGCAGTAAGGTCCTTATGTGTTGCAGTGTTAGCATCTTGAATTTGCAATTCACTATGAACTTGTTGAGTGGTGACAAGTCCAGAATGACTCTGAGCTTTTCCGAGTCTTTCTTGGGAACACAAAACAGCCTCCCTTGGAATTTGATGGACTTCACCTTTCGGATCACATTTTTCTCCAACAGTTCTTGAACGTACTCCTCCAAAATGGGGGTGGAGTGTTGGAAAAACCGAAGGCATGGGGGTGGAGTGCTGTACCAGCTCCAACCCAGTCCATTCTTGAGTAGGCTTTGGGCCCAGGGATCGAAGGTCCAGCGATCCCAAAATTTCATTAGTCTCCCTCCTACCGGTATCGTTTCACTTGGACTGCCGTCCTGAGGTCTTGCCTCCCTGACCACGACCACCTCTGAATCCCCTTCCCCTTGAGGGGCGCCTAGACGAGCCTCTGGCTGCTCCTCTAGGCTTTGCACGAAAGGAAGAAGACTGTCCTTCGAACGTTGGGGTGAATGTGGTTGACTGACCTGGCACAGCCTGGGGTACCCACTGAAAAGTAGTCGGGGTTTGTGCCACCATCTGGGGCACTGGAGGCAAAGGCAATTGCAGTTGCTGTTGCTGTCTATAAGGCTTGGCTGGCCGAGACGGTAGCCTAGTCCTCATATTCTTCCTCTTTGGTTGAGGACCCTCATCCGGGGAAGACTTTCTTTTGATAGCCAGGCCCCACTTCTGGAGAAGGTTTCTATTCTCCACGGCGGCCTTATCAACAACCTCTTTGACCACATCGGTAGGGAAAAGGTCTTTTCCCCAAATGTTGGAGGATATTAACTTCCTTGGCTCGTGTCTCACCGAAGCCCCGGTGAACACGAACTCCCTGCAAGCTCTCCTTGCCTTGACGAAGCCATAAAGGTCCTTCGTCACTGTGGCTAGGTGAGACTTAGCCACAACCATGAACATTTCATGGACCTTAGGGTCACTTGCCATCGTCTCAAGAGTAGTCTGATGAGACATTGAGGCAGCCAGTCTTTCTTTTGTCTCGAACTCTCTTCGTAAAAGAAATTCGGACAACTTGGGGAGGTCCTCGCCGAATTGCCGTCCGGCAATATCAGCCTCCAACTTTCCCACTGAGAATGTCAGATGGACATCCTTCCAGTCCTTGTGGTCCATAGGCAGAGCCAGCGACAAGGGTTTACACTCCTCCAGGGAGGGGCAAGGCTTGCCGGCCTCGATTGCCTTTAGGACAGCCGCAAACCCTTTTTGTAAAAAGGGGAAGGCTCTATCAGAGGAGGACACAAAAGAAGGAAGCTTCTTGCTCAATGCTGCTACCTTCGAATTCGAGAAGCCCCTCTCTTTCATCGAGGATGAAAGTAGGGCTTGAGCCTTAGCATGGTCCATAATAATGACCTCTTTCGGCTCTGTCTCCTCCCTTGAAGCTGGTTCTTTTCTCAGCCGGACATAGCAGTCCGGATATGATGCCTTGCTGGGCCAGAATTCTACCTCCTCTAGGAGAACTGAACCCAGCTTATCCGAAATGACGATCTTACCAGTCGTCATTGGCATGTGCTCAGCATACCTCCATGGGTTAGCATCTGAGCATATGGGAAGGTCTTTCACATTGAGCCTTTTCCGGGGCCCATGTGATTCTGCTAGGGACTGCATACGCAGTTCCATTGCAGCCGCCTTCTCCTGATTCTCCTTCTGCATTTGTTGGATCATTCCAACAATCGAAGAAAGGGCCTGTCCCAGTTCTACTGGGAGACCAGCGGATGTTGAGGGGATGGGCTCCGGCATCTGAACCGGAGTAGCCGACACCTCGTCGACCCCATCCTCTGCGACATCCGGGGTTTGAACTTGATCCTGACCTTCTGCCAGGAGGTCTTCTTCCAAACCTTCGTCCACATCAGACATCCTGTCACACAACTGGATGTCTTGCATCGCATCTGCGACTTCCTCGTCCACCTGGACTAGGTCTTGGGGGATCTCCTCTTGAGGCTGGGGAATCACTGCTTCAGCTGATGCCTGGGGAAAAAGATACGCCCTCATCTTCTCACTAGGAAGATAAGGGCCAGAGGTGTTCTTCTTGAAGCCCCTTACCCAAGTACGGAGCTTTTCCCTAGCTATATCCCTTGATTCCGCCGTTCTAGGGGAATCAAAAGCCTCAGTAATCAGGTTAGTGCATACAGTACATACCTGAGGGTCCCAATACTGGAGATCATCCTTGGAGACAGCGCATGCTGCGTGTCTCCTACAACACTCATGTCCGCAGAGGTTCCTGCTACGGACATTGCAGAAAACATTTCCGCACTTCGGAGGGTCCTCCTGTAAAGAGAAAAAATTTCCATGAGTATCAAGTGAACTATGTATCACTAGATATGCATAGTATAGCATAACAATTCATAAAGGAAAGACACACACTTGTGTTTCCCTCACAACCCATTGTTGCAGCTTTCCAGATAATAAAATCAAAATTGGTTTATCTCTACTAGAGTAACCAATGCAAGGTTTCCAGAGGAAACAGGTGGAGCTCACACCTAGGCAATGATTTTAAAATCCTGGATAATAGACGGGGAAGACTCTGCTTCCTGTCTGAGGGCAACAGCAAAGGGCTGTGCAAGAAAACACAATAGTGTTAGAAGATACAGTGCTGTACCTAAACTTTTACTATAGTTTTCTTCTTACTGTATATGCTATACAGAAGAATACTAGTACAGTATAGGAGGATGTGTGCCGGCCTGCCTTTGCCGGCCGGCACACACCACAATTAGCTTTAAAGTATACTACTTAACAGCTATAGGGCGGCAGCCTTCTGGTTCAAATGCCTGTGCCGGCGGCAGTAGCTGCCGGCCAGCAACAGCCAGTGTTGGCCGGCAATGACTGCCGGCCAGTAACTACACAAGGTAGTACCTAGCTGCCGGCCACACTCTTGGTGACCGGCAGACAAGGACTGACATAAGCCGGCCGGCAAAGGTACAAGACCGATGCCAGCCGGCAGCAAAAGAACCAGAAGACTACACCTGCCCGGCTGTCTGCCTCATAGGCCGGCAGCCGGGACAGGTACAGCACTAGAAGAAAATAGAATGGATGCCGGGATAAGAGTGTACACGACCCCCCAAGCCCGGCAACCGAAAGAGTGCATATAAGGAAGGGGAGAAACTTAATTCAGGCTTCCTTGACCAATGCCGTCCGGCTCTGTCGGCAGGCATGGATGAGGGACCAAGAGAGGTCCGGGCAGCACTCGAAAACATAAGACCCTTGCCGGCCAGCATCTCAGCCGGCCGGCAATGGCCTTAGTCAATTCCATATCCCAACCTATACTAGGTCCAGAAGTAGAATGACGTACAGTACAGTAAAACCCCTGCCAGCCAGCTCTGCCGGCCGGCAAGGTACAGTACAGTAATGGCAAGGCCATTACGGAGATAGAGGGGGAAGGGACAAAAGGGTCCTGCCAACCTTGCTTTAGTGACAGATCACCCGCAGCCAAGAACTCTGTCTTAGCCCAAGGGAGATCTAAGGGAAAGGGCCAGCAATACTTGCCAGCTTCCCAAAGCACCAAAGCAAGGAAGGCGATGCTATTCCCAAGGGAAGATTTTATCCTCCCCAAGAACAGCAACAGGACTTAGTCTGGTCGATCACAAAAGGAGGAATCATACTACAGAAACCTTCGATAGTGACCTAAGGGAGCTAAGCTCCCTTTATAAGTGTTAGGTCAGCGAGGGGAACTCTGCCCCAAGCCAGACAACACGGACTCAGACTAAAAAACTCTGTTGTTCTGTCCCTCTTTGAACCAGACTCTGCTGGAACAGGAAGGTACAGTAACACCCTAGTATAGTTTTATCGAAAATAAATTCGGAAAAAACCACTTAGGGATAAGCCCAAGGCTTAAACAGAGGGAAAGGGATTGCATACCTTCTCCGAAGAAAAGAAAGCAACCGGGGAGAATAATAAAGTATACTAAGGCTCCATAAGCAATTAACCTAGGCACCAAGAGAATCGATTACCTAATTCACCGAAACTCTCACGTATACAATCTTGGAAATATTCCACACAGTCTAAAATGTATAAAATATAGCCTAAAGCTTTAATAAACTTTTAATTACACTCGGAAAAACCAATATCATGCATTAAGTACTAGGACCAAACGACTAGGCTACATGGCCTAGCGTAGGCCAGAATGGCGAATACTTCGCCAAATAATACTAAGCACGAAAGGAAATCCTATGTAAAGCTAAATAGCTAAAATTTATTAAGCAAAACAACCAGGAATGTCACTCTGACTAACTAATTTATACCTAGCGAGTGACAGTGTCCAGGACACCTCTGGTAGGCTACGGCTCTTGTATCAAAGATTAATCCTATTAATCACTCAAAATTTTACCAAGAGCCTACATTTATACATAACAGACACTATACTCAACTTATCCGAGGCCAACGAAGACGGAGA
>NC_090731.1:33046345-33048280 GCF_036898095.1 Palaemon carinicauda | reverse complement strand
CACCATGATACAGCGGCGCAGGGCGGGACCTGATAACAGACAGGGTGGGTCCATCAGGACGCCATGGCTATCTCACCCAAAAATAGATTTTTTCGCTTCGCTCAAAATCCGTTTTTTGGGCTCAAGCCATGGCGTCCTGATGGAAGAGTACCAGAGAATTAGTGTATCGTGGTAGACTTTTTCCCTTTATAAGTGAGTGCTAAAACATTGAGCCGAAAGCATAGTGGTCTATACTAGAGCTACCGTGAGGCAGTTGCCTTCCTGCCCCACTGGCATGGAAGTCCCCACGGGCTATGCTAAGATCAAAGTGGTCATGGGAAGGCTATTCATATAGGCTGAAGGAACAATGAGATCCGTTATTTAGCCCTCAATTCTAAGGGGCGGACACTAGTTGAAACATATATTCACACAGCGGATGCCAAAAGATACACAAACAAAAGACATAATTTCTCCTTACCATCGAATACAGCTCACAAAGCCTTTGAAGGGAACGTATCCCTCGGTGTAATCTTCAAAGTCCTTGCAGGGATACGATACAGGATCCCATCAGTAACTATTCTTAAATAATATCCTTTCGACCTATGAATATTCAATCAAGCGATATGACGCCGTTTAATGACGGATTGGAGATAACAAAAAAAAAAAAAAAAAAAAGAAAAAAAAAAAAACAGTAAAGCATAAACACCATATGAACGAAGAGAAGCAAAAAGTCTTTAGTTTCATGGCTGATTTTCTGATCCTATACATGCAATGAAACCTTACTATCTACAGGACCTTCAATAACTCACTTTATGGTATACATTCCAAGGAATTTACTATTTCACTCCGTATGTTGCTCGTTTACTGTCAGGTCTACATTATGGAAGCATTTACAAAAGAAGATAGTCTTCAGTTTCCTCTAGGGAGGCCTCAATAACTCCAGTCATTCGGATGTCTTGTGAAAGCTTATTGTATTCTATAGACATCGGTTGTCTCCATACAGTACAGGAAAAACTTCTTCTGTTCACTGTGACGTCAGCTGAATAACTGTAAAAAACTAATGCAAAATCCTCGCTTAATAGCCATCAGCATTCAGGTGCTAGCTGCTGGATATCTGCTTCTATATGACTCTTGGCTAATTTGCCCTCTCAAGGTCGTTAGGTCATCACTTGTCAACTTAGCTAACCATTAACAGAGCGGCAATTTTTTTGCCCCATTTATGAAAAACTGAACACTGCATGAAATATTATGTCAATCGATATAGAATAAAAGACTAAAATTAATTCTTAAATCTTATAAATATTCATAAAAATATATACAGTATACCTACATACACACAGATACATTATATATATATATATATATATAGTATATATATATAAATTCATAGATAGCTATTTTCGAGCAATAACAGCTGTTCCAGCTGTTGAGGTGCCAGTGATGGGAGATGAGAATGAGAGAGAGATTACAATAGAGGAAGTGAGGAGAGCACTAGATGAAACGAGAATAGCTAAAGCATCTGGTATGGATGTTGTGAGAGCTAAGATTTTGAAGGAGGGGGGTGTGACTGTACTTGAATGGTTGGAGAGATTGTTTAATATGTGTTTTGTGTTGTCAATGGTACCGGTAGATTGGGTTTGTGCATATATTGTACCACTATTTAAGGGTAAGGGTGATGTGCATGAGTGTTGTAATTCAAGAGGTATTAGTTTATTGAGTGTAGTTGGAAAAGTGTATGGTAGATTACTGATTAATAGGATTAAGGATAAAACAGAGAATGCAATCTTAGAAGTACAGGGTGGTTTTAGAAGAGGAAGAGGTTGTATGAATCAGATATTTACAGTCAGGCAGATATGCAAGAAATATTTAGTAAAAGGTAAGGAGGTGTATGTTGCGTTTATGCATCTGGAGGAAGCGTCTGATAAAGTTGATAGGGATGTAATGTGGAATGTGATG
>NC_090731.1:33028845-33038845 GCF_036898095.1 Palaemon carinicauda | reverse complement strand
TTGTATATATATATATATATTTTTTTTTTTTTTGAATGAACATGCAAGTGCGTTATACAAATCTTGAATTACCTTTCATTTTTAGAATAATTATGAAAGTAGAATAAAAAAAACCGGTTTTATTATAGATACGGACGGGACAACATTCTCTTCGAAAAAACAGATATTTCCTATATAAAAATGCTCTTTTTCCTCGAAAATAACACTTATCTTCACCTCAAATAAAAAGTTGGTGAAATATGAAATATATATCCAGGGGAAATGGTAAATATTTTATCACAACGGGTTTATTATTAATACGGATGGTATAAACTTTTCTCCGAAAAAAACAAGGTATTTTACTCTCCTATAAATTTTATTTTAGTTTATATATATGAATGTGAATATCCAGACACAATTTCAAGTTTGTAAATGCCTTACTTTTGAATTGGTAGACTATAATACATTAAAAAATATTAGTGTGTTTTCTATAAAAAAAAAATGGGTGATATAAAATCATTCAAATGTAAAGAAATTTCTACTTGTTGACCAATTTTTTACCTTTGGAAATGAAGCGGGTAGAAAATACGTAGAGCATTTTTCTATCCTTCATATATTTACTTTTTTTGCAGAAATATGTCTTATTTGGGAAAGAATACAGATAGAAGGAAGTCCACATTTTTTCTCCACTTTAAAATTGAAAGGTTAAAACAAAAATTCAATATATACTTTTTCTAAAAATAATGCTTTTCCATGGTTTTGGAATGATCAAAATTGGTTGAAAAAAAAGTTGTTGGTGTGAAAATATAGCTTTTCAGTGGTTTTTGAATGGTCGAAATAAGTTTTAAAATAAAATAATGAGTTGTTAGTGTTAAAAAATTAACTTTTCAATGATTTTTGGATGATCAAAAAAAAAAAAAAAAAAAAAAAAAAAAAAAACTTGGTGGTGTTGGAAATTGTTGTAGTGGCAGCAAAATGAAAACACAAAATATGGTTTCTGAAAACGCTGAGAAAAAAGCTGAATGAATAATTTCTGGTTAATGGAGACCCAATTAATTCAAACGACATTAAATTGTCAGTATGGAATGTTGGAGCAAATACAACGATGGTTTATAACGGGAATGAAAGGGAGACGGACCTTGATTACGTTAACTTGACACCAGGATTATGCAACGAAGGCTTTTGACATCGATGGAACACTGGATTAATAAAGTTGGGTAAAAGAGTATACATTTTTTCAAGGAAAATATTATGAGTCATTTTCTCCTGAGAATTATCAGGACCATTAATCGTAAAGTCTAGAATTTCAAATTGCCTCTTGATAGGTATCACATCTTTATGAATATGGTAAGCAGTATTAAGAATAATCGAGAGAGAGAGAGAGAGAGAGAGAGAGAGAGAGAGAGAGAGAGAGAGAGAGAGAGAGAGAGAGAGAGAGAGAGAGAGAGAGAGAGAATTTCTATTTCCGTTTTACAAGTTTATAAAGCTTGGATTTTCATGCTTTTTGCGTAAGCCTATTTGGGCATCAATAACTGAATTGTTTGTTTTTTTTACCTATAAGTGGAATCAGCTTAACCATTTCAGTTCTTTTTCAAAAAAAAATATATTTGTTATATCTTGTATTAATCTTATTTTTTTTTTTCAAAATAAACATAGAAGTACGTTATTGCAAATCTTAAATTACCTCTCATTTTTGGAAAAAATATGAATGTAGAATAAAAAGGGTTTTAATATAGATACGGAGGGGACAAAATTTTCTACTATAAATAGGTATTTCCTTCATAAAAACGCCCGTTTTTCTAAAAAGAAATGACACCTATTTATACTTCAAATAAAAAGTAGGTGAAATATAAATCATATATACCGGAGAAGCTGTAAGTATTTGACCCAAACTATTTTATTATGGATACAGACTTAATAACACATTCTGCCAAAACAGGTATTTTACTCTCCTATAAGTTTCATTTTGGTTTCTATATATGTAACTGAATATCCATACAAAATTTCAAGATTTTAAATGACTTACTTTAAAAATGTTAGACTGGAATACATTGAAAAATATCATAGATTGTTTTCTCCAAACTTTGATTTTTGGTGATATAAAATCATTAAAATGTTAAGGAATTTCCATTTGCTGACCAATTTCTACTATTAAAAAAGAAGCGACTATAAAATACTTAGATTATCTTTCTATAATCCATAAAATTGATTTTTGCAAAAATATTCATATCGTTTGGGCAAGAATATAGATAGAAGGTAAGCTACACCATTTTTACCTGGAAATAGAAAAAAAAAAATAATTGATCAAAATATACTTTTTTCTAAAAAAATTAATTTTCAATGGTCTTTGAGTTATATAAATTGGTTATAAATAAATAAAAAATTTTTGCTAAAAAATAACTTTGCAATGGTTTTTTAATCATCAAAATTGGTTAAAAATGAAAAGCAAGTTGTTAGCGTTACATAATTGCTTTTCAATAGTTTCTGAATTATCATAATTGGGTAAAAATTAAAAAGAAATAAAAAAAATTGGTGATTGAAGTTATCCGTAAAATATAATTTCCTATTTGGGAGATATCACCACCCTAACAGTAGTGGCAGAAAAGAAAAAAAAAAAACAATAAGGAAATATAAAATGTTTGAAAACGTTAAAAAAAAGAAAACTTGAATGATTAATTTCTGGATTATAGAAACTAGATCATATTGATTTAAATGGCACTCAATTATCAGTATGGAAACTGTTGGAGCAATTACAATGATGGTTTATAATGAGAATGAATAGAGACAGACCTTAATTACGTTAACTAGACACCAGAATTATGCAGTGAAGGCCTCTGACATTGATGGAACACTGGATTAATAAACTAGGCTAAATGATTATACATTTTTTTAAGGAAACTCCGATGAGTCTTATTCTCCTGAGAATTATTAGGACCATTAATCGTAAAGTCTAGAATTTCAAATTACCTCCTGATAGGCATCACATCTTCATGAATATGGTGAGCAGTAGGAAGAATAACACACAGAGAGAGAGAGAGAGAGAGAGAGAGAGAGAGAGAGAGAGAGAGAGAGAGAGAGAGAGAGAGAGAGAGATTGGAAAAGTATTCAGTCATGGTTCCAAGTTTATTAATGTACTGTTACACTAATATTACAGGTCTTCACTGAATATTTTTCGTGTTTAATGTAATTTGGAAATATATTCTGCCGTATGTATCTTTATTATTTTCTCTACCTCTCATCAGCCTTATTGTAAACGCTGTCAATGCGCTGGATAGGCTATATAGTTTCTTATAGCATCTTCAACCTCACGTTGGTTTTGGTGATGTTATTGTTACTATTTTTGTTCTTGCTGTTATTGTTATTATTGTATATACTCACTTATATGCATACTTGTGTGTGTATTAGATATTAGTGTTTACTCGATGGGTTCCTCCATTGCATAATGTTACGGGAAATAATTGGGTCCCAAAAATATATTGGTACCAGTGTACCACCCGAGATATGTTATAGATTAGTTATAATCAATATTCATTCGAAGGTCAAATTTTGGTAATACACTGCAATTACTGCCTGTCCCAATTAATTTCTATTACTCATAATTGTTGTATTTTCTACTACCTTATTACTACCTCTGCCAACGAAGTTGGAAAGTTTGTTTTACCCCTTGAATGTGAGTTTGTGTGTGTTTGTTTGTTAAATACTTCTCAGCCACAATTTTAATCGTAGCGTAATGAAACTTGTAGCAATTAACTTAAGTAGAAAGCTGGAAATGACTGAATTTTGGAAGGTTAAGGTTAAGGTCACGGTCAAGCAAATGTCAAATTTACTTAATCAGCCATAAGTTTGGACATCATTGTCACAGACACTTAAAACTTTGGTCATGTTTGAGTGTATAAAAATCCACACCAATTAATACATGTTAAGGTCAAAGGTTAAGGTCAAGGTAGAGCAAAAGGTCGAGAAATAATCTGCATCGGTATTATTATTATTATTATTATTATTATTATTATTATTATTATTATTATTATTATTATTATTATTATTATTAGCTAAGCTACAACCCTAATTGGAAAAGCAGTATGCTATAAGCCCAAGGGCTCCAACAGGAAAAAAATAGCCAAATGAGGAGAGGAAATAGATAAACTTCACGAGAAGTAATGAACAAATAAGATAAAATACTTAAGGCTAAACCATTGAAACTGATCTTTCATATAAATACTATAAAAAGAGACTTGTAACGCCTGGTCATCATAAAAAAACATTAGCTCCAATTGATAATTGATCCCAAATAAATAAAACAACTATGGGTCCCATTTTTCAAAGTTTTAAAAAATTCTATTTTCCTTTTTTGTTTTGCATCGTTTTACGTCCCAGGCGATTGGTGTCTCTGCTACCTTAGTTTAGTTTTATTAGTCAGTTCAACGAAGCTTTTTCGCAAGTACAATATTTATTGGGCAATAAATTAGCGACATGGATAATTGCGGTGTCTTATCGCAGAAATTTTTGTCGCTTTATTTTGGAATTTGGACAATTACATCCGCTATTTACACCATTGTACATTTTATATTTATCGGTTATTTCCTTTGGATTTGTGCAAAACATGTATTTTCTAACTCTCCATGATACAGTTTCTAATATTTGAATAATTTCTTTGTTTCTGTGATGTTTTCATATAGCAATTTAAAAAATATACAAATTCATATCAGCACTATGGCAAGAAAAGACAGACGCATTTTGAATGACTTACTGAATATGTATATCTTTTGACCAAGCTCTGACCATTTCTTCCGATGAAAACCTTACTAGGCTCTATAAAAAAGAATTTATAAATAATCTGTCCCACATTTATTATCAATTTCGAACCAGAGGAAGAAACGTTCATTTATATTTACTATTGAAAAAGAAAAATGAGCCTGAGGTGATATTTCCACTTCTCCCTGAAAAATCGAAAATCATCGGGATTTCATTACTTTGTGACGCCGTAAATTATACCAGAACTTTCTCGTATGACTTTCATCACTTGAATGAGAACCTAGCCGACACTGTAGAGTTCTCAGATATTACTTTAAGCGTAGCTTTCCCGGTCTTATCAAACAGGAAAGCCCTGCGCACTACAGGAACTACAACATCTTTTATACTTTCTTAGGTATTCAGAGTATCACACAGCGTTATTCCATTTAAATTATTGCCAAAACTACATTATAGAAGCATATATAAAACATGACTGACTTTAGTTTTTTCTTGAAAGCCTTAATATCTTCAATCTTTCGGATGTCTAGTCGTAGCTTTTTATATGCTTTTGGAGATGCAGTAGATGTACATCTGTAATTATTCTCGTATCGAAATGAGATTGCAATTTAGGTGATATGATGTAATTTGTATACACGATACATGAACCTATTTACAGATAATCATGTTGAAAGGCATTTGGTTTAGACCTTATTATTAATTCTATTTGTATTTTGAATGATCAAAGCAAATGAAAACACGTATTGCTAGTGATGATTTCTCAGTGAATTGGGGCTGAACAGCGTTAAATACCAACAAAATAAATTGTTCATGGGCACTTAATTAATGTGTCCACGTTGAATAGTAACGTGCCTTATTTGTATATGGAACATACTAAATCATTTAACTCAGGAAGCATACTGTATATATATGATAGATATTTACACACACGTGTATATATATATATACATATATATATATATATATATATAATATAAACACATACACACATACACACACACACACACACATATATATATATATATATATATGTTATATATATATATATATATATACATTTATATATGTATGTATATATATATATATATATATATTTATATATATATATATATATATATCTATATATCTATATATATATATATATATATATATATATGTATATATATAGAGTGATGCAACATGCAGCATCCCAATATCTCTGATTAGTAGGATTATCAATGATTCTAGAAATTGATCCATGAATTAAACTCCTGTGCACATCACAATTCTAAATATAAAAATATACCTATGAAATGATATACTTTCTGGTGTCACATTATCCAATGAATAATAGTAACAATAAGGATAAAAATAACGATAACAGAAAAAATTTTGATCTTGATTTGATTTTGATTTTATTCGAGATTTTAATAATAATAATAATAATAATAATAAACCCAAAATTAAAACTATAATAATATAATAATAATAATAATAATAATAATAATAATAATAATAATAATAATAATAATAATAATAATAAACCTAAAACTAAAACTAAAACTGAAACTGAAACGAAACGAAAACCATAATATTAATATCAAGAATAATAATAATACAACTAAAGTTAAAACTAAAACTGAAATTTAAAATTAAACAACAACGGGAAACTATAATAATAATAATAATAATAATAATAATAATAATAATAATAATAATAATAATAATAATAATAATAATAATAATAATAATAATAATAATAAAACTAAATTTAAAACTAAATTGAAACTGATACGAAAACTAAAGTAATAATAATAATAATAATAATAATAATAATAATAATTATAATAATAATAATAATAATAATAATAATAATTATAATAATAATAATAATAATAATAATAATAATATACCGCCATTGCTGTATTTTATGATGGTCAATCAACCTAAATTGTAATAAAATTTTTTAATAAGGTCTGATATCTAGAAATAGAATTTTTGAAATCTGGTTTGTCCAAATTAATTTTTAGAGCTACATAAGAGAAACAATATTCCAATGAATATAATAAAAAATACCTTTATATCACTTTTAGGGTAGAATAATTTTTAGTTATTTGAAAATCTAGCAATAGAAATAATACTTCTGTTTCTCTGTATGTATTTTGGTAGTGAGGTTCCTCTACTTACTATACCTTGTACCCCTACCTATCTTACCCAGCTTGTATTAACATAATTTTTTTTCCAGCGTCTAACAAAGCTTTGTCTTAATACTACCCAGATCTGAAAGTGATTAGAGGATCATGCTGGATTATATTGCCCTCTTATTCTAATAGTATATTACAATGTGCTTCAGGTTTGGTTGGAAGATTATTATTATTATTATTATTATTATTATTATTATTATTAGTAGTAGTAGTAGTAGTAGTAGTAGTAGTAGTAGTAGTAGCTAAGCTACAACCCTCGTTGAAAAAGCAGGATGCTATAAACACAAGGGCTCCAATAAAGAAAATATCCCAGTGAGGAAATAAGGAAATAGATAAAATAGTGTGCCTAAGTGAACCCTCAAACAAAAGAACTCTACCCAAGTTAGTGAAGACCTCGACACAGATGATATGGCCTTCCTAAGACTAGAGAACAATATTTTGATTTCGGAGTGTCCTTCTCCTAGAAGAGCAGTTCACCATAACTAAAAAGTTGCCACTATTAGAACATGTACAGTTTGTTAAACGTTTCTACTATATAAGCAAGACTTTTCTCTCTCTCTCTCTCTCTCTCTCTCTCTCTCTCTCTCTCTCTCTCGTTTCTGACTTATTTGTTTCACAAATCATTGTAGTTTTACAGTCCCGTTGCAAGGGCGTCTGGGTGAAAAAATATTGGCAAGCCCTCTTAAATCTCAGATGTTGTCGTCAAGGTTTATTTTTCCTTTTCTTAGTTTTATCTCTCATCTTTTATTTTCCTTTTGAAGTTTTCGAAAACGATGAAAGTTTTACAACAATGACCCCAAAACCAAAAACATGAAGAGGAATAGTATTCTGAGGTTTTCAAATAATTTTTTTCGATTTAGAGATATGACTTTATCAGCAGCTTTGGACGCCTTTACATGTATATGAATGTTTTGTGAGTTATAATTATGAATGCGACATCTCCACAGCAGATATATAATGTAGTTACATGTATAATATTTATATATATATATATATATATATGCATACATACATACATACATACATACAATACATATATATATATATATATATATACATATATATACACACACATATATATACATATATATATATATATATATATATGTATATCTATCTATCTATCTATATATATATATATATATATATTTAAATATATATATATATATATATATATAGTAAATAATATATATACATATAAATATATATAAAGAGAGAGAGAGAGAGAGGAGAGGTAGATGAGAGAGAGAGAAGAGAGAGAGAATTGTGTACAACACACTGATTTCAAAGGGGAACAAAAACTTAAAATCAATTGAGTAAATTAATTATTATTAAGACTATCAAAACTTTAACCTAAATATATAGGTAAGTGCATGATCAGGGATGACATCATTAATAGGAAATTTTCACATTTTCTTTTCGCTGAAATACACGTATATAAGATAATATTGAAAACACCCACTTAAAGGTATTTTGAAACTAAAGCCTTATTAGACCAAATCTTCTTTCCTTTCAATCTTTCGAGAAAAATGAGTGGAAATCGGAAGACTGTTTTTATTTGCAAAAAGACTTACCGAAAAAAAAAAAAAAAAAAAAAAAAAAGTACCAGCAAAGTTCAATGACTCTATATCCGTCTCCATTTATCTAGAAATTCACTGATTAGAAAACTTATTCGCGTCTTGAAACATCGATTCCCTCAACAGAAATAACAAAGGGTTTTCTGGCAAAGGGGGAAGATAGCTTTGAAACCTCAGGTTCGGGAGAATTCCCTGCTCCCAACAAGGGACAAGTAATGATATTATTATTCGCGAGATTGGGACAAAATGAAGTTAACGTTCCCCTTCTAGATATAAGGTAGTTCTTAGTGGTTTATTAAGTGATATTATCCGGAGAGCAACACACCCTTTATAGTCATTTGTCATGTCTGAGAAGATATGTCTGCATGATGAATGTCTGAGAAGATATGGTCTGCATGATGGATGTCCGAGAAGATATGTCTTGATAATGAATATCTGAGAAGATATGTCTCCATAATGAAAGTAAGAGAAGACATGACTGCATGATGAATGTCTGAGAAGATATGTCTGCATGATGAATGCCTGAGACGACATGTCTCCATGATAAACATCTGAGAAGAAATGTCTCCATGATGATGTCTGAGAAGACATGTCTGTATGATGAATGATGTCTGAAAAGATATGTCGGCACAATGACTATAATTATAAGGAAGAGTGCTCAGGGAACCGTATGGTATTCATCAAAACTTCCAATTATTAACTCCTCAGACGAAGTTGGGAGGAGGTTATGTTTTCACCTCTTTTTGTCTGTTAGTGAATAACTTCGTGGTCACAATTTTACTCATAGAGTAGTGAAACTTTCAGGGATTAATTCTTATGTTGCAACGTGGAAGTGGTTCAATTTCGAAAGTACTAGATCAAAGGTCTAGG
Source organism: Palaemon carinicauda (assembly GCF_036898095.1). NCBI lineage: Eukaryota > Metazoa > Arthropoda > Malacostraca > Decapoda > Palaemonidae > Palaemon > Palaemon carinicauda. Next base: position 33,029,487 of record NC_090731.1, on the reverse strand, counting down.
TCACCCGAATTAACCCTTAAAATAAGCTGCCGTGGTGGAGGTCTGCCCTCTCAGAGTGCTTTTCTAGTTGTATGTGAAATCATGAAATGTTTTTCTGAATCCCGACAGAAATATTCAGTGGGTTGAATATATTAAAATGTAATCTAGTTTGTATCAAAATATCATTTCCATAAATTTAGAGCTTTCTCGGCATACTTAAACAGTTCTGTACCTTTTTATTACACCAGTAAAATGACTAAGAAAACATGAAGCAAATTCTGATGAAGGAAATAATTGTGCAATAAACAATACAAGAAATAATAGGTAGTCGTCGTGAGGGATTTTTTTTTTTCTTTTTTTATCGTGACCTGAACTATCTATAGGATATTTGCTGGAGCTGAGACCAGTGGTCCATACAAGACGTACTGTACTTATTGAACCTCTTACCCCATATATAACTACCACGGTAGAGTATGTTATAAATCCAATTTCAATGTCATTATTGACACTGAAATATTCTATTTTTCCTTATTATTTTTCATATATAGTTCAATCGTTATTTCTCTTTCCTTTTTAATAGGTTCTGCTTTCCCTGCTGGGCCCCTTGGGCTTGTAGCGTACTGCTTTTTCAAATAGGGTTGCAGCTTAGCTAGTATAAAAGAT
>NC_090731.1:33013845-33021345 GCF_036898095.1 Palaemon carinicauda | reverse complement strand
TGAGGAAAGGAAATAAGGAAATAAATTAATGATGAGAACAAATTAACTATATATCATTCTAGAAAGAGTAACAACGTCAAAACAGATATGTCATATATAAACTATTAAGAGACTTATGTCAGCCTGTTCAAAATAAAAACATTTGTTGCAATATTAAACTTTTGAAGTTCTACTGATTCAACTACTCGATTAGGAAATTCATTCCACAACTTGGTCTCGGCTGGAATAAAATTTCTTGAATACTATATAGTATTGCGCCGCATTATATAGAAGGCCTGGGTATTAGAGTTAACTGCCTGCCTAGTATTACGACCAGGATGCAATTGTCCAGGAAGATATGAATGTAAAGGGTGGTCAGAATTATGAAAAATCTTATGCAACATGCATAATGAATTAATTGAACGACGGTGCCAAAGATTAATATCTAGATAAGGAATAAGAAATTTAATGGACCGTATGTTTCTGTCCAACAAATGAAGATGAGAATCAGCAGCTGAACACCAGACAAGAGAACAATACTCAAAACAAGGTAGAATTTAAGAATTAAAACACTTCTTCAGAATAAAATGATCACGGAAAATCTTGAAAGACTTTCTCAATAAGCCAATTTTTTGTGCAATTGAAGATGACACAGAGCTAATGTGTTTCTCAAAAGTAAATTTGCTGTCCAGAATCACACCTAAAATTTTAAGTCATAAAAAATTTAAGAAACTTTATCAATACTAAGATCCGAATGTTGAGAAGTCGCTGTCCTTGATCTAATTACAATAATACTTTGAGTTTTGTTAGGATTCATCTTCATATCCCATAATTTGCAATAATTTTAGCTAGATCTCTATAAAAGGGTTTCCGCAACCCTAGATCTATATTCAGGTGATGGAATTGATACAAAGAGAGTAGCATCATCTGCATGTGCGACAAGGTTGTTTTCTAGGGCATACCACATGTCATGTGTATGTGGTATGAAAAGTAATGGGCCAAGAACACTACCCTGTGGAACACTAGATATCACATTCCTATACTCATTACATGGCCATCAACAACAACTCTTTGAGATCTATTACTTAAAAAATCAATAATTATGCTAAGAAACGACCCACCCATTCCCAACTGTTTGAGCTTGAAAACAACGGCCTCATGATTAACACAGTTAAAGGCAGCACTAAAATCAAGGCTAATCATACGAACTTCGTGACCACAATCAAGGGATTTCTCTACGGCATTGGAGATTGTAAGAAGGGCATCACAAGCTCGAAGGCCTTTACGAAAACCAAATTGCAAACTAGGGAATAGATGATTACCTTCAGCAAACCTATTAAAACGTTCTGCCAGACAACGTTCAAAAGCTTTAGATAATATGAGAGTTATGGAAATTGGGCAGATATCAGTTGGACTTGAGCTACCAGAAACACATTTACATAGAGGAGTATCATTACCAATTCTCCAACAAATGCTAAAAGCTCCTCTTCTTGCTAACTTGAACAAAATAACAGATAACGTTAGAGCTAAGAAATCTGCAGCCTTTATAAAAAAAAAAAAAAAAAAAAAAAATACCATTTAAGTCTACACCTCCATAAGCATCAAGGTCCATCAACAGAGCTTAAATTTCACGAGATCGAAAAGCTAAACTAGTTAGTTTAGCCTCAGGAAAACAGGAGTGAGGAAGTTTGAGGCTTTTATTACTGTTTATTGTAATAAACAACAGTCAAAAGGGTTTCCTTTTCCTTTGGACAGTGAGTGACTGAGCCATCTTGTTTAAGTAAACGAGGCAATGTTGTATCTACACCAAAGAGTACAGATTTGAGGGTAGACCACCATTTATGTTCCTGAGTTGTACCAGGAAGGGTTTCTTTTATGGTTAAATTGTATTATTTTTTTAGTTGAAGCATAAACTCTCTGAGGAAAAGCTCTAAGCTGACTATAATTATTCCAGGTCAAATCTTATCTGTTAGCCTTCCAAAGATGATAGGCCTTCTGCTTCAAAAAGACATGTCTACAATCAACACTGAACCATGGTTTGTCCTTCACTCGGTACCTTAGCTAACGAGAAGGGATATACTTATTAATTTTGCTGACTAGATTCTCATTCAAAAGGAAAACATCATCAACACTACTATATAATTATGACCAATTGAATCCCAAAAGATCATGCAAAATACCATTCCAGTCTTCTTGAGATTTTATATAAATTTTACAAGAGTATGATACATCAAGGGCAGGCTGCTTCACTACTAATGAAATCAAGGCATGATCAGATATCCCGACTGGCGAACCCATCTTACTCGTTTTAACGCCAGGGGAGTCAGTGTATACGAGGTCCAAGCAATTACCAGATCTGTGAGTAGCTTCACTTATGATTTGCTCACAACCTGATTCAAAGGCAAAGTCTAAAGCTCTTCAACCATGGCGATCGGTAGGAGAGATAGAACTTAATCACTCCCTATGGTGAGCATTGAAATCACCAACAAAGACAAAAGAAACCTTTCTATCATCTTCTTATGTCTTAGCCATAATGGTAAGAAGACAATCGAAGGTAGCATCATCCATGTCCGGATTTTGGTAGATCGAACACAAATAAAAGAATTATGCCTGCCACAAACTTTTATTACCTGAATCTCACGACATACAAATTCATAGCAGGATTTATGAGAAGCAGGGTACTCAGTCCAAATATACACTGCCATTTCCCTGGACCTAGGGATGGCATCACGTTTCAACATTATTGGCTTCTTAAAACCAGTTATAAGGAGCTCAGATGAGTGCCTCATATTAGCAACCCAAGTTTCTAAGCACAACAGAATATCATACTGTCTGGGTGCAATTGTAAGGTCTTGAATATTTACATGAAGACCACGAATATTGCAATACAGTAGACGACATTGACGAAATCTAGGACGTACTGGTCCCGGATTTCGCTCAATGTCTCCAGACAGCATAAGAATTAATGGTAATAAAAAAGACATTCTTAAAATCTAGATTAACAAGAACTATAGCGAAGACAATACATATAAACATATAAAGAAAGTGATTGATGAAAACCATAGACTATAGAGAAAAAGTCGGAAAAACTGGTCAACATGGAGGAGCGATAGACCATTTAAGGCTAAATACCCTGCAAGATAGCCAGTTCAACTGGAGTGAGGACAGTAAGGATGGTTTTGAAAAAAAAAAAAATCAGATAAGGAAAAGAAAACCTCTTGATAAACCACCAGACATCCATGGCTCTTCTATTAAGCCTGTCCAACACACCATTTGAAAAAAAAAAAAAAAAAAAAAAAAACAAGAGGAAGAGAGAAAAAAAATAAGAGAGAATGGTGTTCTCGAGTGTACCCTCAAGCAAGAAAACTCTAACCCAAGACAGTGCAAGACCAGAGTACAAAGGCTACGGCACTACCCAAGACTAGAGAACAATGGGTTAATTTTGGAGTGTCCTTCTCCTAGAAGAGCTGCTTACCATAGGTAAAGAGTCTCTTCTACCCTTACCAAGAGGAAAGTACACTGACCAATTACAGTACACTAATTAATCTCTTGGGTGTAGAAGTGTTTGGTAATCTCATTGTTGCCAGGTGTATGAAGAAAGACCAGAATCTGTAAAGAATAGGCCAGACTATTCGATGTATGTAGGCAAAGAAAAAAAAGCCGTAATCAGAGAGAGGCATCCAGTGCATTACTGCCTGGCTAGTCAAAGAATCCAATAACTCTTTAGCAGTAGTATCTCAACGGGCGGATGGTGCCCTGGCCACGTTGGGGTGTAGGGGCTGTGGGGTGTGTGGATTCGATGTCAAAAGCTCTTACTAAATTGTGGTAGTAGAATCTAAATGTTAACTTCAATTTTAGTACGCGCTTAAGTTCGAATCCCTGGCCGGACAGAGGTACCTATCATAAAAGGAATTTTCATATGGGTTTGAGATCCCGTGAAAGAGCTGATTTGATGTTAATATGTAATTGTAGCTTATCTGAAAAAAAATAAATACACACACATACATATATATATATATGTATATATATATATATATATATATATATATATACAATTGTTAAAGATTCTAAATATCATCGAATTTATTTGGTGTTATTTTCATCTATTTTCCAAGTCACTCTTTTTGCTGTTACTATGAATGCATCGTCTATTGTTGACATTCGAATTTCTCTATCGGTATTTCTTCTCTATGCAAAAGAAGATCTAGGATCATGCATATTATAGATGAGCATACATATCTCCAGGGCGTTCATCAATACATGCATATGTCTTCCTTCAGGTCATGGGAAGAAATCAAAATATATTCACACAAGTTGAAGGCTTTCCACATTTCGCGTTTCTCGTCATGTTTTGCTCTTCATTGAGTCTGAAGCAAGACCTACAGTTTGCAAGGATTAATTTTTTTTTTTTTTTTTTTTTTTTTGAGGGGGGGAGCATCTAAAAATTGACGAGAACAACATATGATAAATATAGATCATTTATTGTGACAAGAATTGATTTCAATAACTTTGCCGCTAGAGAAGTAGTTATATTGTTATTTCTAGGTAAATCATTCTTCATGGTTACTACTTAGGGTAATGTATACAGTGAAAAATTCTAAACACATCATTTTTTCTTGATTTATGATATTTTATCATCCTCCCAGATATGCATTTGCACAATGATGAAAAAAAAATGACAAGAATTTATTATACTCATATTCCATTACATTATTACTTATGAAAAAAATGATGACAAATTTTGCACAAATTTGTTTCAGGATATTGAAAAGAAGATAACAATCCAAGTTATAGGAAAAGTATTTCAAGAAAAAGATATTGTTCAGTGGCCTCTGGAATTGCTCTTCGGAAAGTTTTAATAAATTCTTAGACAAAACGTCGAAGTATCAAACTTTAATCTTTTTCTTTTACTTAGAGCTTTGTTTGAGTAATTGAAAACTGAAAGTAAGGATGGAAAACTTTTTGATCTTGAAGAAAAAGGGTAAAAGGCTTTTTGTAATTGTCGTCATCATTGTTTTTTGTTCCGAAAGGAAACACTTTTCTTTTCTATTTCAAAAGTATAAATTTTGATAGTAAACTGTCCAACCAGGAATGCTTCTCTCTCTCTCTCTCTCTCTCTCTCTCTCTCTCTCTCTCTGTGTTTCTATCCACAGCAAATGACGAATAAAATGGTCAACCAGGGAGAACCTGAGAGAGAGAGAGAGAGAGAGAGAGAGAGAGAGAGAGAGAGAGAGTAAACTTGAATGCAAATTTGAATGCTTCCAATTCCACCTGCTGGTCAGAAACCAGAGTTAATTCGTTTATTAATGAGATGTCTTTTGATTTTAATAATCTGTATAATTTGGTAACTCAGAATCAATTGCTGATGGTGTTGATTGTCTTGAAGTTAAAGGGACTTTATAGTGCAAATACCACTCTTGAAGTAACGTAATATTGAGACTTAATACGGTAATACCTGGACTTAATAAGTTAATACTTGGACTTGGTATGGTTTTATTGAGACTTACTAAGGTAATATTGAGACCTACTAAGGTAATATTGAGACTTAGTAAGGTAATACCTGGACTTATTAACGTAATACTGGGACTTAGTAAGGTAATATTTGGACATATTAGGGTAATATTGAGGCTTAGAAAGGTAATACCGGGACTTAGTAAGGTAATACTGGGACTTAGAGGGGTAATATTGAGACTTAATAAAGATGTATTGAGACTTAATAAAGAAGTATTGAGACTTAGTAAGGTAATACTTAGGTTTATTCAGGTAATACTGGGATTTAGTAAGGTAATAGTGGGACTTAGCAAGGTAATACTGGGACTTAGTAGGGTAATACTGGGACTTAGTAAGGTAATACTGGGACTTAGTAAGGTAATACTGGGACTTAGTAGAGTAATACTTGGACTTAGTAGGGTAATACTTGGACTTAGTAGGGTAATATTGAAACTTACTAAGGATATACTTGGACTTAGTAAGGTAATATTGATACTTGGTAAGGTAATATTGAGATTTTGCAAGGTAATACTGGGACTTAGTAAGGTAATATTGAGACTTAGTTAGGTAATACTTGGACGTAGTAAGGTAATATTGAGACTTGGTGAAGTAATTTTGAGACTTAGTAAGGTAATACTTGGACTTAGTAAGGTAATATTGATACTTAGTAAGGTAATATTGAGATTTTGCAAGGTAATACTTGGACGTAGTAAGGTAATATTGAGACTTAGTTAGGTAATACATGGACGTAGTAAGGTAATATTGAGACTTAGTTAGGTAATACATGGGCGTAGTAAGGTAATATTGAGACTTACTTAGGTAATACTTGGACGTAGTAAGGTAATATTGAGACTTGGTGAAATAATTTTGAGACTTAATAAGATAATACTTGGACTTAGTAAGGTAATACTGGGACTTGGTAAGGTAACACTGGGACTTTCTAAGGTAATATTAAGACTTAGTAAGGTAATACTTGGACTTGGTAAAGTAATACTGGACCTGAGTAAGTAATGTTGAGACCTAGTTAGGTAATATTGAGCCTTATTAAGGTAATATTTGAAATTAGTAAGCCAATATTGAGACTTAGTAAGGTAATACTGGTGCTTAGTAAGTAATATTGGGATTTTGAAGACTGAGATTTAATGCATAGTAAGATTCAGTGAACAAAGAGAGAGGGTCCTTCAGAGAACTGCTACAGAAAAACTATACAGTGATAGAGAGAGAGAGAGAGAGAGAGAGGAGAGAGAGAGAGAGAGAGATATCAATGTCGTAATGGAAACCCCTAACTTCTTCGATTAATCTGATGACAAAGTTGTTATGCAATTCTAGACGAATTCCCTTGTTAGCAATCAGGAACAGTTGTGTTTAGCTGTAAAGTAAACATTTGTTTATATTTGATTAGGCAGAAAATTCAATCCGGAGAGAGAGAGAGAGAGAGAGAGAGAGAGAGAGAGAGAGATTTCATATTTTTCAAAAAAGTTTGATGAACGGAGTTATATATCTATTAATTATTTCACAGAAAGATATTCAAGTAATTGGTGAGAAATAAGAGTGCGAAATATTCTTTTAAACTATGAGAAAAGGGATAGTGGAAGATTGAAAAAAGTAAACCAGCTAATGGCTAGGTTAAATAAAAATTGGAAATCAAATCGCCTGAAATTACATATAAAAATTAGGCTATATGTCAGTTTATTGAGATATGTGTTACTTTATGGATATGAGTCGTGGTATGACAATGAAACAATCTCCACCAGATTTTAGTAGATTTGAGAACAAAGCCATCAGAAGAATATTGGGAGTTAAATGGTAGGACAGGATTAAAAATTAAACTATAAAAGAGGTTACTCGAGTGTCATATATGGAAGAGGTCATGGTGAGGGGTAGATGTAAATGGCCTGGGCATGTTCTTCGCAATCACCTATAGAGATTAGTTCACCAAACGTTTAACTGGGCTCCACACGGCAGCAGGAAAATTGGAAAACTCAGGGCTATAAAGCGTGAAGTAGGAGGTGATGAGTGGAGAAGTATTGA
>NC_090731.1:33003845-33008845 GCF_036898095.1 Palaemon carinicauda | reverse complement strand
ACTTCTGGACTCGCTGGGTCAGAACTGGATGTGGTAGCGGCACAAACTTCATCTGTAGTTCCAACGCCAAGGGGAACCACATACTGTTCGGCCACTTGTGGGCCACTATTGCCGCTACCCCCTTGAAGGATCTCAGTTTGTTGAGGACCCTCAACACAAGGTTGAGAGGAGGGAACAGATAAATCCTGGACCATCTGTTCCAGTCGAGGGACATCGCGTCCACTGCTTCCGCTAAGGGGTCCTCGTACGGGGACACGTACAGGGGCAACTTCTTGTTGTCTTTCGTCGCAAAGAGGTCTATTTGCAGTTCTGGGACTTGATTCAGAATGAAGGAGAATGATCCTGCGTCTAAGGACCATTCCGACTCTATCATTGTGAACCTGGATAGAGCGTCCGCTATCACATTGCGGACTCCTTGAAGGTGAACTGCCGACAGGTACCACTTCTTCTTTTCCGCCAATCGGAAAATGGCTAACATCACCTGGTTGAGAGGTGGTGACCTCGACCCTTGTCGATTCAAGCATCTCCCAACCACCTCGCTGTCCATCACCAATCTTATGTGGATCGAGTGACGCGGGGAGACTTTCTTTAAGGTAAGGAGCACTGTCATAGCTTCTAGAAAGTTTATATAAAAGGTCCTGAATAGCTTGGACCAAGTCCCCTGGACTTTTTTCCGATGAGAGTGACCTCCCCATCCCTCCTTTGAGGCGTCTGAGTGAATCGTCATCGACGGGGCAGGTGGCTGAAGAAGAACCGACTTCTTTAGATGTCTGGCTTGGGACCAAGGCCTGAAAAGGGTACGTAGCCGAGGCGGCACTGGTCTTCTCAGATCTCTTCGCGCGTTTGATGCATACCTTCTCCAAACTCCGGTTGCATCCTTTAGCTGTGCTCTTAGCACTGGGTCTGTCACTGAAGCAAACTGGAGAGAGCCTAGTACCCTCTCCTGTTCGCGTCTTGATATCCTTTCGGAATCTAGAAGTCTCTTGACAGAGCCCGCTATCTCCTTCCTTTTCTTCGTCGGGATGGAGAAACTGTGTGACAAAAGGTCCCAGTGGATCCCCAGCCACTGGAACTTTTGGGATGGAGAAAGTCGAGACTTTTTTCTGTTGATCTTGAAGCCTAGGTACTCTAGGAACTGGATCACCTGACTGGAAACTTGCAAGCATTCGGTCTCGGATGCTGCCCACACCAGCCAGTCGTCCAGGTAGGCTACTACCTGAATTCCCTTTAGGCGTAATTGTTTGAGAGCTGCGCTCGCAAGCTTCGTGAAAATCCTTGGGGCTATGTTTAGCCCGAATGGCATGGCTCTGAAGGCGTATAGTCTCCGTTGTAGCCTGAACCCTAGGTAGGGGGAGAGTCGACGGCTGATTGGAATGTGCCAATAGGCGTCTGACAAGTCTATAGAGACTGAGTATGCCCTCTTGGGCAGTAAGGTCCTTATGTGTTGTAGTGTTAGCATCTTGAATTTGCAATTCACTATGAACTTGTTGAGTGGCGACAAGTCCAGAATGACTCTGAGCTTTTCCGAGTCTTTCTTGGGAACACAAAACAGCCTCCCTTGGAATTTGATGGACTTCACCTTTCGGATCATCTTTTTCTCCAACAGTTCTTGAACGTACTCCTCCAGAACGGGGGTGGAGTGTTGGAAAAAACCGAAGGCACGGGGGTGGAGTGCTGTACCAGCTCCAGCCCAGTCCATTCTTGAGTAGGCTTTGGGCCCAGGGATCGAAGGTCCAGCGATCCCAAAATTTCATCAGTCTTCCTCCTACCGGTATCGTTTCAATTGGACTGCCGTCCTGAGGTCTTGCCTCCCTGACCACGACCACCTCTGAATCCCCTTCCCCTTGAGGGGCGCCTAGACGAGCCTCTGGCTGCTCCTCTAGGTTTTGCACGAAAGGAAGAAGACTGTCCTTCGAACGTTGGGGTGAATGCGGTGGACTGACCTGGCACAGCCTGGGGTACCCACTGAAAAGTGGTCGGGGTTTGTGCCACCATCTGGGGCACTGGGGGCAATGGCAATTGCAGTTGCTGTGGCTGTCTAAAAGGCTTGGCTGGGCCGAGACGGTAGCCTAGTCCTCATATTCTTCCTCTTTGGTTGAGGACCCTTATCCGGGGAAGACTTTCTTTGATAGCCAGGCCCCACTTCTGGAGAAGGTTTCTATTCTCCACTGCGGCCTAATCAACAACTTCTTTGACCACATCGGTAGGGAAAAGGTCTTTTCCCCAAATGTTGGAGGAGATTAACTTCCTTGGCTCGTGTCTCACCGTAGCCCGGTGAACACGAACTCCCTGCAAGCTCTCCTTGCCTTGACGAAGCTATAAAGGTCCTTCGTCACTGTGGCTAGGTGAGACTTAGCCACCACCATGAACATTTCATGGACCTTGGGGTCACTTGCCATCGTCTCAAGAGTAGTCTGATGAGACATTGATGCAGCCAGTTTTTTTTTTTTTTGTCTCGAACTCTCTTCGTAAAAGAGAGTCGGACAGCTTGGGGAGGTCCTCGCCGAATTGCCGTCCGGCAATATCAGCCTCCAACTTTCCCACTGAGAACGTCAGATGGACATCCTTCCAGTCTTTGTGGTCCATAGGCATTGCCAGCGACAAGGGTTTACACTCCTCCAGGGAGGGGTAAGGCTTGCCGGCCTCGACTGCTTTTAGGACAGCCGCAAACCCTTTCTGTAAAAAGGGGAAGGCTCTAGCAGGAGAGGACACAAAAGAAGGGAGCTTCTTGCTCAATGCAGCTACCTTCGAGTTAGAGAAGCCCCTCTCTTTCATCGAGGATGAAAGTAGGGCTTGTGCCTTAGCGTGGTCCATAATTATGACCTCCTTCGGCTCTGTCTCCTCCCTTGAAGCTGGTTTCTTTTCTTAGCCGGACATAGCAGTCCGGATATGATGCCTTGCTGGGCCAGAATTCCACCTCCTCTAGGGGAACTGAACCCAGCATATCCGAGATGACGATCTTTCAGTCGTCATCGGCATGTGCTCAGCATACCTCCATGGGTTAGCATCTGAGCATAATGGAAGGTCTTTCACATTGAGCCTTTTTCCGGGGCCCATGTGATTCTGCCAGGGACTGCATACGCAGTTCCATAGCAGCCGCCTTCTCCTGGTTCTCCTTCTGCATTTGTTGGATCATTCCAACAATCGAAGAGAGGCCTGTCCCAGTTCTACTGGGAGACCGGCCGATGTTGAGGGGATAGGCTCCGGAATCTGAACCGGAGTAGCTGACACCTCGTCGACCTCATCCTCTACGACATCCGGGGTTTGAACTTCATCCTGACCTTCTGCCAGGAGGTCTTCTTCCAAACGTTCGTCCAGGTCAGACATCCTGTCATCTAACTGGATGTCTTGTATCGCGACTGCGACTTCCACGTCCACCTGGACTTGATCTTGAGGGATCTCCTCTTGAGGCTGGGGAATCACTGCATCAGCTGATGCCTTGGGAAAAAGATACGCCCTCATCTTCTCACTTGGAAGATAAGGGCCAGAGGTGTTCTTTTTGAAGCCCCTTACCCAGGTACGAAGCTTCTCCCTTGCTTTATCCCTTGATTCCGCCGTTTTAGGGGAATCAAAAGCCTCAGTAATCAGGTTAGTGCATACAGTACATACCTGAGGGTCCCAATACTGGAGATCATCCTTGGAGACAGCGCATGCTGCGTGTCTCCTACAACACTCATGTCCGCAGAGTTTCTTGTTGCGGACGTTGCAGAAAACATTTCTGCACTTCCGAGGGTCCTCCTGTAAAGAGAAGAAATTTCCATGAGTATCAAGTGAACTATGTATCACTGGATATGCATAGTATAGCATAACAATTCATAAAGGAAAGACACACACTTGTGTTTCCTTCACAACCCATTGTTGCAGCCTTCCAGATAATAAAATCAAAATGGTTTATCTCTTCTAGAGTAACCAATGCAAGGTTTCCAGAGGAAACAGGTGGAGCTCACACCTAAGCAATGATTTAAAATCCTGGATAATAGACAGGAAAGAACTCAGCTTCCTATCTGTAGGGCAACAGCAAAGGGATGTGCCAGAAAACACAATAGTGTTAGAAGACACAGTGCTGTACCACAACCCTTACCATAGTTTTCTTCTTACTGTATATGTTATACTGAAGAATACTAGTACAGTATAGGGGGATGTGTGCCGGCCTGCCTTTGCCGGCCGGCACACACCATAATTAGCTTTAAAGTATACTACTTAACAGCTATAAGGTGGCAGCACTCTGGTTCAAATGCATGTGCCGGTCGGCAGCAACTGCCGGCCGGCAACAGCCAATGTTGGCCGGCAATGGCTGCCGGCCAGCAACTACACAAGGTAGTACCCAGCTGCCGGCCACACTCTTGGTGACCGGCAGACAAGGGCTGACATAAGCTGGCCGGCAAAGGTACAAGACCGATGCCAGCCGGCAGCAAGAGAACCAGAGGACTACACCTGCCCGGCTGCCGGGTCAGGTACAGCACTTGAAGAAAAATTGAATGGATGCCGGGATAAGAGTGTACACAACCTCCAAACCCGGCAACCGAAAGAGGGTATATAAAGAAGGGGAGAAACTAATTCAGGCTTCCTGACCAAGGCCGTCTGGTTCTACAGGCAGGCATGGATGAGGGTCCAAGAGAGGTCCGGGCAGCACTCGAAAACATAAGACCCTTGCCGGCCAGCAGCTCTGCCGGCCGGCAAGGGGCTGAGTCAATTCCACATCCTAACCTATACTAGGTCCAGATGTAGAACGACGTACAGTACAGTAATGGCTCGGCCATTACGGAGAAAGAGGGGGAAGGGGCAAGAGGGTCCTGCCAACCTTGCTTTAGTGACAGATCACCCGCAGCCAAGAAACTTATCTTAGCCTAAGGGAGATCTAAGGGGGAAGGCCAGCAATACTTGCCAGCTCCCAGAGCACCAAAGCAAGGAAGGCGTTGCTACTCCCAGGGAGAGAACTTATCCTCCCCCGAGAACAGCAACAAGGACTAGTCTGGTAGATCACAAAAGAAGGAATCATA
>NC_090731.1:32991345-32998845 GCF_036898095.1 Palaemon carinicauda | reverse complement strand
ATGGAATATCTAGTGAAAATCTAAAAAAAAGGTAGTCAATCAGAGAGTGATAAAATATGAATAGGAAATACCTATATATATATATATATATATATATATATAACGGATTTTGAGCGAAGCGAAAAATCTATTTTTGGGTGAGATAGCCATGGCGTCCTGATGGAAGGTTCCTTTTTGGTAGCTTCCTTGGGTATAAGACTACTAAGATATTCCCAGAGAATTTAACCACAGGTTATCACAGAATTCTAACTTCTGGAGCGAGTATCTCAAAGGTTTCCCTTTAAGACATCGTATATCAACAGGGGACGCATGTCTGAACGCGCCACATAGCTATCTTCACCCCGAACAGAGTTAATGCTTCGGTGTGTAAGGGCTGAGAATAGCTGGGAGCCGCTCCACAGCCAATCTCACTCGTGGCTACTACTGATACTCGAGACGTAAACAAACGGACGCCATTGCTCAAATGACGTCACGCCCGTCTTCATCCTGAAGCCAGTTGCTGCCCATCACCATGATACAGTAGCACAGGGTGGGAACAAAAACTGGACGAAGTAGTAGGGAGGGTCCATCAGGACGCCATGGCTATCTCACCCAAAAATAGATTTTTCGCTTCGCTCAAAATCCGTTTTTTGGGCTCAAGCCATGGCGTCCTGATGGAAGAGTACCAGAGAATCAATGTATCGTGGTAGATTTTCCCCCTAGTATTAAGTGCCAAGGCATTGACAAAACAGCATAGTAATCTTTGATAAGAACCATAGTGAAGAAGTATCCTGCCCCCCTTGGCAGTGAAGTTCCCATGGGCTATGCCAACGTCAAAGTGGTATTGAAGGGCTATTCATTCTGATAGAAGAACTTGAAGAACTTAGAGATGAAGCTGAATGTTTGGTATTTGTATAGGAACATTCTGAGATTAGACCAGTGGTGGTTGGGCACTGTGTATTGAGTTCATCTCCCGGGTATCAAAAGTAAGTATTCGTGTTGGAACCTTACTTAATCAGAGTGAATATAATTTAAGATTAAGCATCTTAATTTCTTCATAACCATAAGGAAAGGGGGAATAAATAAAACTATGACAGGTATGTATTTCATAGTAAGTAGGAGCTGATTGAGACGCACAAGTAATAAAATAGAAATTTTATTTCACAAATGCAGAAATTGAATAATTTACAGCAATAAGTAAAGTTCATTTACAGTAATTATAATGTACATAGAAATAAAGGCTTGCTCTTGAATCTGAAAAGGAATTTCAAGATTATTAGTAGGTACTCGTTCTCGAGGAACGCAAGTCTTTGATTAAAAACACATCATGCTCAGGGCATGCGGCACTTGTGTGACACTATGACATTTCACCTGGGATAAGAACAGTTATAAAAGCACTAAGTGTTTTTCGACATCACTATGAATCGCTCGAGGGTCAACATAGGCACCCGAAGAGTTAGAGTCCCAAGTAACTCACTGTTCTACGCAGAGTTAGGTGCAGGTTTCATAACACTACCTGCGGCTACCACAAAATGTTTGACTTCGTGCACTTGTTTCGCATAATGTTTAAAGAAAACTCGCGAGGACTTCCAGCCCGTGAAGTTTTTAAGGCTTTCAAAGTCCATGCTCTGAAAGAAATTCAGAGATGATGCCACTTTTCTAGGATCATGACCAGCGGGTGTACTGTTCGGATCCGCTCTGCGAATGAAGTAGGTGATTTTCGCTCTTAATTGTTTCAGTGACAGGTCGCTGCCCGATGTTTCTCCTTTGAAGAGTTGGCCTCCACCAAAGTTTGAAGTTCTGCGAAGATAGACCTTGAGGCTCTCTACTGGACATAGAGAGGCATCCTCCTTCAGGGGGCATATTCTCCAAGGGCCCCATCTTTTGGTGGGTAATTCATTTTTGGCGAGAAACGTCGGATCAGGGGAGAGGGTAACTTCTCCTGTATCGGTAAACAGGATGTGTCCCTCTTCTCTTGATAATGCCACTATTTCGCTGACTCGAGCTCCTGAAGCGAGAGCAAATAGAAATATAACTTTCTGAGTCAGATCCTTGAGAGGGCATGAATCATTGTCAAAGTTGGAGGCGAAATGGAGTACCTTGTCTAGTGACCAGGAGATCGGTTTCGGTGGGGGTGCTGGGCGTAGGCGAGCACATGCTTTCGGTAGTTTGTTGAAGATGTCGTTGGACAGATCAATTTGGAAAGCATATAGAATTGGTCTAGTCAAGGCTGATTTGCAGGTTGATATCGTATTGGCTGCTAATCCCTGTCCATGAAGGTGAATAAAGAAGGACATGCAGAAATCAATCGTGATTTCTTTAGGATTTTTTGTCTTGACAAAGGAGACCCATTTCCTCCAGGATGATTCATATTGCCGTCTCGTGGATTCGGTCTTGTATTCCTCTAGGAAGTCCAGACTTTTCTTCGAGATCCCAAACCTCTTCTTTGCGGCTAGGGAGAGAAAATCATGAGATGAAGGTCCTTGATTTTCGATGATGAAGCGAAGACAGTCGACTTCTGTACTTGTTGAGAGAGAACTGGGCCCGGGAGAGGGATCAGATTGGGCTGCAGCTCCAGGACCAGGGGGGTACCAGTTGCTCCGGGGCCACTTGGGAGCCACTAGGGCCGCTGTCCCTTTGAAGGTTCTCAGTTTGGAGAGGACTTTCAACAGAAGGTTGGTGGGGGGGGAACAGGTAGATCTTGGACCATCTGTTCCAGTCCAGTGACATGGCATCCACTGCTTCTGCTTTGGGGTCCTCGTATGGGGCCACATACAGAGGAAGTTGATTGTTGTCGCTCGTTGCAAAGAGATCTATCTGAAGTTCTGGGACTTGGTGAGAGATGAAGGAGAACGATCTTGCGTCTAGAGACCATTCCGACTCTATCGGGTTTGTCCGAGATAGAGCATCCGCTGTCACGTTGCGGAATCCTTGTAGGTGAACTGCAGACAGGTGCCACTTCTTCTTCTCTGCCAGATGGAAGATTGGGAGAAGCACCTGATTTATCTGGGGCGATCTTGAGCCTTGGCGATTGAGACAATGAACTACCACCGAGTTGTCTAGGGTTAGACGGATGTGGATCGAGGGCGGCGGGGATAACTTCTTCAGTGTTAGAAGGACCGCCATGGCCTCCAAGATGTTTATGTGGAACGTCTTGAACAGGGGAGACCAGGTGCCTTGAGCCTGTTTTTGGTGGGAGTGACCTCCCCAACCTTCCAGTGAAGCATCCGTGTGGATGTTGAGTGAAGGAGGAGGGTGTTGGAGAGGAATGGACCTTTTCAGGGCCTTTTCTTCCGACCACGGCTTTAGGAGACGTCGCAGTCTGTTTGGAAGCCGTCTCTTGAGGTCTCTTCGAGCGATGGATGCCGAACGTCTCCAGACTCCCGCGGCATCCTTTAGCTGTGCGCGAAGCACTGGGTTTGTCACTGAGGCGAATTGTAGAGAGCCTAGAACTCGTTCCTGCTGTCGTCTTGAAATGCGTTTGGATTTCAGTAGTCGCTTGACAGACCCTGCTATTTCCTTCCTTTTCTTCTGGGGGATGGAAAGGCGGTGTGACTGAAGGTTCCAGTGGATTCCCAACCACTGAAACTTCTGAGCTGGAGAGAGGCGAGATTTTTTCTCGTTGATCTTGAATCCCAGGTGTTCTAGGTACTGGGTAACTTCGTTGCAAGATTTTGCACAATCTTCGGGCGATGGAGCCCAGACTAGCCAGTCGTCGAGGTAGGCCATCACCTGGACGTTTCGGAGGCGGAGTTGTTGTACTATGGCATCCGCCAGTTTTGTGAAGATCCGAGGGGCCACGTTGAGGCCGAAGGGCATGGCCCGGAAGGCGTAGCTTTTCCTTTGGAGTCGAAATCCTAGGTAGGAGGAAGCGTGATGGTTCATTGGAACATGCCAGTAGGCATCCGCCAGGTCTATGGAGACCGTGTAGGAACCTCGAGGCAGAAGGGTCCTTATTTGTTGAAGCGTCAGCATCTTGAATTTGTCGTTCGCTATGAACTTGTTGAGGGGGGATAAGTCCAGAATGACTCTGAGTTTGTCTGAGTCCTTCTTGGGGACACAAAACAGTCTCCCTTGGAACCTGGTGGACTTTACCTTCCTTATCACCTTCTTGTTCAAGAGGTCTAGAACATATTCTTCCAGAAGGGGGGTTGATTGTTGGAAGAATTGCTGGAAGATTGGGGGTGGTTGAGTCCAACTCCAGCCTAGACCCTTCTTGACGATGCTGTGCGCCCAGGGATCGAAGGTCCAACGATCCTGGAATTGGCGGAGTCTTCCTCCCACCGGAAGCACTTCATTGCTTCTGGTGTCCCGAGGGCTTGCTGCCTCGGCCGCTAGCTCCCTTTCCTCCTCTACCTCTGGAGGGATGGCGAGAGGCGTCTTTGCTTGCACCCCTGAATGAGCCTCTACCTTTGGCACGAAAGGTAGTTGACTGTTGCTCAAAGGCAGGGGTGAAGACCGGTGACTGTGACAACACCGGTTGGGGGACCAATTGAAAGGTCTGTTGTGGTTGGGCAACCACTTGGGAGGTAGCGGGTCCCGGAAACTGACGTCTTTGCTGACGTTGCAGGGGTTTTGGCTTTTGGGATTTCCTCTTAGGTTGAGGTCCGTCGTCCTGAGAGGGTTTCCTTTTTCTGGACATGCCCCCCCCCCCCCCCCCCCCCCCACTTGTGGAGAAGGTTCCTATTCTCCGTGGCGGCTCTGTCAGTGATTTCCTTCACAAGGTCAGAAGGAAAGAGGTGTTTTCCCCAGATGTTGGAGGAAATCAGCCTCCGGGGTTCGTGTTTTACGGTGGCACCAGCAAACACGAATTCACGACAGGCTCTTCGAGCCTTTATGAAGTGGTACAAGTCCTTCATTACGGTAACAAGTGGGATTTGGAGAGTACCATGTAGTGGTCTGGTACTCTGGTGTCACAGGCCATAACTTCGAGTTGGACTTGATGAGATAGGGATGCTGCAAGCCTCTCCTTCGTATCTTGTTCCCGACGAAGGAGGTGATCGTTGAGCTTAGGGAGGTCTTCATTAAACTGACGTCCGGCGACGTCAGGATCGAGCCTTCCCACGACGAAAGTATGTTGGACATCTTTCCAGTGTCGAGCGTCAGGGGGGGTCACTATGGAGAAGGGTCTGCACTCCTCCAATGCAGGGCAGGGTTTCCCTTCATCCGCAGCTTTAAGGCATGCAGCTAAGGCCTTTTCCAAGAATGGAAGAACCGCAGTTTCAGGTGCAACATAAGTAGGGTGCTTCTTGCTCAGGGCCGGAAGCTTAGAGCAGGTAAAGCCTCTACTCTTGAATGCGGCGGCTAGCATAGCCTGGGCCTTTGCGAGATCGAACACTATCTCTTCCTTAGGTTCGGTCTCTTCCTTCGAGGCAGGTTCGGAACGAAGACGGACGTAACAGTCCGGGTAGGCCTCAAAGTTTGGGAAGAACTCCACGTCTTCCAAAGGGACCGTGCCGATCTTATCACTGACGAAGATCCTGCCGGTCGCGATAACCATATGCTCAGCATACCTCCACGGGTTGGCATGTGAGCAAGCGGGGAGATCCTTGACCGAAATCCTCTTCGGTTCTCTGGATCCTATCATAGACCTAATGGACTCCTGGTTCTCCTTCAGCCTGTCGTCCATGACGGCTCTAATCAGTCGGATCAATTCTTGAGTGGAAGAAGAAGGATCCGGGGTCGAGGAGGTAGACGGAATAGACACTTCCGTCGGTGTAGGAGTAGGAGGGGGGATGGACGGAGGAGCGACCTCTTGCTCCGACTCGGCGTATTCCACCTTGTCTTCGTCATCTTCGGCTCCTTGAGCCATAAGCGTTTTCTCCGTGTCTTCCGAGACATCCGAAATCTGTTCGTCATCTTCGGAATCCAAACGGCACTCGTGCATGGACTGAGCCATGACTACATCAGGTTCCACCGTAATTTGGACAGTGGGGATCACGTCTTTGGGTACCACTGAATCAGGGGAGGCCTTAGGGAACAAAAGTGACCTCAGTTCTTCGGTGGCCAGGTAAGGTCCGGTAGCATTTTTCTGGAAGCCACGCACCCACTTGCGCAGCTTTTCACGAGAAATGTCTCTGATCTCCGCTGAGGGAGGGTTATGGAAGGCTTCAACTAGGTGAGCCTGACAGACCGTACAGTTCAGTGGATTCCAAAACTTCAAATCCCCTTTCTTGTCTGCACAAGGGGCGTGAGTCCTGCAAGCCGTATGCCCGTAAAACTGCGGGCGTTTCACAGCGCAGAAGGCGAAATCACACTTCATCTGCTCCTCCTGTGGAAGAAAGAGAAAATGAGTATGGGGGAGTCATAAGAATGGCTCTTAAACTAAGTTAATATTAATTATTAATTTTAACTTAATGAAGGGTGTGATGCATAGAGATTGAAATAGTAAAGGAGAACATACTCCATGCATCTCGCCCGGCTGGTTACCATAAGCTTGGTCCTTGGATAATCCGAGTGACCGAAGGCACCGGATATAATTCCTTAGAGTTCCATAGTATATTGGAATTCCGTGGAAAAACCCAAGGGCAAAGAATATTGGGACCGAGATCATTCGGTCCCAAGCTAGGGGCTAGAAGGCCTCTTTTTAAGGTAACTGCTTCTGGCAACCAGCCGTGCTAAGATGCACGCAGCATGCTGGAATTTAGAAGAATGCAAAGAGACAGCATGATCACTAACAGAACAGTACCAAGGTACTGATCTTAATAGTAGAAACAGTCTATCTGTTTGCGATATAGGGCTATCATTGTCATATGATAGCTATAAGAAGGGGGTGCAAGTATTCTTGACGCCTCCGGGGGTATCCGGCAAGCCGCCGGCATGCCGGAGTTCGCTCCAGCAGAGATTCTGGCATTAGGACAGACAATGTTTAAAGTCAGTCATAAACCAGGTTGGCGGCCGCCGGCACAACGGCGGCACGCCGGCAGGGAGCGGCGGCTCCGGCAGTCGGAGGATGCCGGATTGGTGACTGGGATAAGGATGGTTAAAGGGTCGGGGTACCGGGTTGCCGGCAGTAGATGCCGGCACTCCGGCGGCTCGACCGGCGAGCGGACGACAAGCTAGGAGGAGGAGAGCCACCGGTAGTAGCCGGCGGCAGCCGGCAGTCCCTCGGTACACGGGGGGCTGGCGGCAAGGTTAGGGAGAGTCACCAAGGTAGGAGGCAGGTATTGCCGACAATAGAGGCGGCAAGAGACCGGCACCCGGATAGGGAGAGAGACAGGGGGGGAGGGAAGGAATGCAGGAAGTTCCGTCATGGACTCCGGACATCCCCCCCTTCCCTGAGAGGGTGTACCCATGATAGAGGCAGGCTCTAACATCCAGGAGCAGGGGTCACTGAGGACCGGGAGCAAGGTAGCCCAAGGGAGGGCTAGGGGACACCCAAAGGGGGGGAGACTCCCATATGCAGAACTATTCTAGCAACTAACCCCATAGGACACTATGAAGGTATATGTACCAGAGCGGACTGCACATGGAAGCTCGGGTAGCCCTACTATTCCACCCTAGGGAGGAGTTGTAGGACAG
>NC_090731.1:32983845-32986345 GCF_036898095.1 Palaemon carinicauda | reverse complement strand
AGACTAGGACGCCTCTTGGCATCTGCAGTAGGCTATATCAATGAGGCTCTCCTCAGAGCAAATGCTTGTACGGTTTGTGATGGGGAAGATGTTTTTAGCAAATTGCCACACATATTATTATTATTATTATTATTATTATTATTATTATTATTATTATTATTATTATTATTAACTAAGCTACAACCCTAGTTGGAAAAGGAGGAAACTATAATTTCAAGGGCAACAGCAAAGAGTAGCCAAATGAGGAACAGATATAGGGAAACGGATCGAACAGTATACCTGAGTGTAGCCTAAAGCAAGAGAGCTCTTACCCAAAACACAATGGAAAACCATGGTACAGAAACTATGGCATTACTAAAGACTATTGTTGTTATTGGTATTAGTAGCCGTAATAGTAGTAGTAATAGTTAACCTACAACACTAGTTGGAAAAACAGGATGCTATATGCCGGTCAGAAAATTCAGTTTGATTCATTTCTCCTAACCAAGTAAAACTGAGCCCATGTTGTTAATCCACATATTGTAATATTGAATCATAATGGATCAGGATGGAAAGAAAAGGATTGATTTTATGAAAGCATGAGGAATGAGAAGTTAGGAAGGATAGAAATAAAGATTTCATATAATATTCTACTCTACACATATCTATAGCAGTTTTGATAATGGAAAAATGTACGAGTTTTTCTTTCAATAAAGCTTTAGTTCGAGTTCTCTCTCTCTCTCTCTCTCTCTCTCTCTCTCTCTCTCTCTCTTTCTTTCTTTCTTTTCTTTCTTTCTTTCTTTCTTTCTCTCTCTCTCTCTCTCTCTCTCTCTCTCTCTCTCTCTCTTTTCCAGGATATTCATTCATATGCGAGAAGATTTCTCCTGATAACATGAAATCAAATCTCAGTAAATTAACCTTCAGGGGAATAAATTTACTCAATACCATCCCGCAATTCTATATCAATCATATTATGATATATTCCTTTAGTGGAACGAAGAGGATTATATTGGTAGAGCTCCCTTTCACAAATCATGTGGCAATATGGAATTATCTAAGGGATTACAATGTACACACACACACGCACACACCACACACAGCAAGTTAAGAAACAAAAGAAAGAAATAGTAACGATAAAGACCCAATTAATTTAAAAAAAAGGATGAATGTAAAATGTATTGAAAAATTATAACAAAGAACAAGGATAACATATATAATAGTATAGCATTACAGAGGGTACACAAAGACCATTTATATCAATTTATTGAAACCATTATATTTACTTTTCACGATATGAAAGATATAGGAGAGAGAGAGAGAGAGAGAGAGAGAGAGAGAGAGAGAGGGGACTTACAATTAGGGGGGGGGGGACTTACAATTAGAATAATTGTAGAAGCCAGATTTAGAAGCCGATATTAAATATTCTCGAATTTCTTTCGCCATGAAGGTGGGATAAGGTTTGTAATTATATCAAATAGCACTTGGAATACATTCCAATTTCTCAAAATGATGATATAAGAGCATTTAGGAAATTATATTAAAGAGATACTTAAGTTAAATAGAATGATAAAATGGGACAGAAATGGTAATTTGAAATGTTATTTATAAAGATTATTCATATACCAGATAAATTCTCTAAGCTAATGTATAAAAATATATTTTGAGCTTTATTTTAGCTAGCAAAATTTTTAGCAGCATTTTACAATTCTGCCTCTGAAATTTGATATTACTAATTTAATTTTTTTGTCAAGAGCAGAGTTTCGGACAAAAAAAAAAGAAAAGAAAAAGAAAAAAAACAATTTCATGTTCAGGAAGATAGTCTATCTGCCTATATAATAGCAACAATAAATGCCAGTTTCTACTTCACTGCGAGGCAAAGGCCTCAGACATGTCAATTTTCATCTTCACGTTAGCTAGTGAGGATTGTTGATGGTGGGAGACTTTTGTCTGATCGCTTACCGCAAGACAACCTAGTACTGCTTTGCTAATGATGGAAGTGATACATAGATCAGAAAAACGGAGGATAATGCATTGCTTTACACCACTGTCACTCATTTGCCTATTTACTACTAAATTGCAAATGTGTTCTACGTTTCCCCTTTAAGCTGCACACCTTCCATTCAGGATTATTTAAAAGAATGCAAAAACCCTCATAGCTCCATTGTATCCACCCCATCTCTCTCTCTCTCTCTCTCTCTCTCTCTCTCTCTCTCTCAGCCAACGATCTGATTACTCACCCTTCAATTCTAGAATCAGAGGAGGAGGAGTTTATAGTTGTGTTCCCTTAAATACAACCTACTTCTGTTAGCCCGAGTAGCGAATACTCACCTGGAGGTTATTTTTACGTTTTGGGTTCCAGCTTGGAGAGAGAGAGAGAGAGAGAGAGAGAGAGAGAGAGAGAGAGAGAAATACTATATAGTTCATGAAGAAATGAGAGAGAAAAAGAATATTATTTATGTGGTTGTTCATTGTTCTCTTAAAACGGTACTACATCACGAGAGTAAACAAGAGCAATCAGAGT
>NC_090731.1:32955906-32980906 GCF_036898095.1 Palaemon carinicauda | reverse complement strand
CACGCTCTCTTGCCTCTCTCACATCTATCCTCCTATCACCCAGAGCTTTCTTCACACCATCCATCCACCCAAACCTTGGCCTTCCTCTTGTACTTCTCCCATCAACTCTTGCAT
Organism: Palaemon carinicauda; assembly: GCF_036898095.1. Classification (NCBI taxonomy): domain Eukaryota; kingdom Metazoa; phylum Arthropoda; class Malacostraca; order Decapoda; family Palaemonidae; genus Palaemon; species Palaemon carinicauda. Next base: position 32,980,792 of record NC_090731.1, on the reverse strand, counting down.
TCATCACCTTCTTTAGCAGACAGCCATTCTCCATTCTCTCAACATGGCCAAACCACCTCAACACATTCATATCCACTCTAGCCGCTAACTCATTTCTTACACCTGTTCTCACCCTCACCACCTCGTTCCTGACCCTATCTACTCGAGAGACACCAGCCATACTCCTCAGACACTTCATCTCAAACACATTCAATTTCTGTCTCTCCATCACTTTCATTCCCCACAACTCCGATCCATACATCACAGTTGGTACAATCACTTTCTCATATAGAACTCTCTTTACATTCATGCCCAACCCTCTATTTTTTATTACTCCCTTAACTGCCCCCAACACTTTGCAACCTTCGTTCACTCTCTGACGTACATCTGCTTCCACTCCACATTTGCTGCAACAACAGACCCCAAGTACTTAAACTGATCCACCTCCTCAAGTAACTCTCCATTCAACATGACATTCAACCTTGCACCACCTTCCCTTCTCGTACATCTCATAACCTTACTCTTACCCACATTAACTCACAACTTCCTTCTCTCACACACACTTCCAAATTCTGTCACTAGTCGGTCAAGCTTCTCTTCTGTGTCTGCTACCAGTACAGTATCATCCGTAAACAACAACTGATTTACCCTCCCATTCATGATCATTCTCGTCTACCAGTTTTAATCCTCGTCCAAGCACTCGAGCATTCACCTCTCTCACCACTCCATCAACATACAAGTTAAACAACCACGGCGACATCACACATCCCTGTCTCAGCCCCACTCTAACCGGAAACCAATCGCTCACTTCATTTCCTACTCTAACACATGCTTTACTACCTTTGTAGAAACTTTTCACTGCTTGCAACAACCTTCCACCAACTCCATATAACCTCATCACATTCCACATTGCTTCCCTATCAACTCTATCATATGCTTCTCCAGATCCATAAACGCAACATACACCTCCTTACCTTTTGCTAAATATTTCTCGCATATCTGCCTAACTGTAAAAATCTGATTCATACAACCTCTACCTCTTCTAAAACCCCCCTGTACTTCCCAGATTGCATTCTCTGTTTTATCCTTAATCCTATTAATCAGTACTCTACCATACACTTTTCCAACTACACTCAACAAACTAATACCTCTTGAATTACAACACTCATGCACATCTCCCTTACCCTTATATAGTGGTACAATACATGCACAGACCCAATCTACTGGTACCATTGACAACACAAAACACACATTAAACAATCTCACCAACCATTCAATTACAGTCACACCCCCTTCCTTCAACATCTCAGCTTTCACACCATCCATACCAGATGCTTTTCCTACTCTCGTTTCATCTAGTGCTCTCCTCACTTCCTCTATTGTAATCTCTCTCTCATTCTCATCTCCCATCACTGGCACCTCAACACCCGGAACAGCATTAATCTCTGCCTCCCTATCATCCTCAACATTCAGCAAACTTTCAAAATATTCCGCCCACCTTTTCCTTGCCTCCTCACCTTTTAACAACCTTCCATTTCCATCTTTCACTGTCTCTTCAATATATGCATATATGAATATATATGCAATATATGTGTGTCCATATATATATATATATATATATATGTATATATATATATATATATATGTATATATATATGTATATATATATGTATATATATATATATATATATAAAAATTGTATTTATATATGTAAATATATATGTATATATATATATATATATATATATAAATATATATATATATATATATATATAAAATTGTAATTATATATATATATATGAAATTATATGCAATATATAAGTGTGTGTGTCTATATATATATATATATATATATATGTATATATATATATGTATATATATATATATATATATGTATATATATATATGTATATATATACATATATATATAATATATATATGTATATATATATATATATATATGAAATTATATGCAATATATAAGTGTGTGTGTCTATATATATATATATTATATAATATTAGCATTAATATATATATATATATATATAATATTAGCATTATATATAAATATATATATATGTATGTATATGTATATGTATATATATACATATATATATATATATATATATAATGCTAATATTATATATATATATATATATATATAATGCTAATATTATATATATATATATATATATATATAATGCTAATATTATATATATATATATATATATACATATATATATACATATATATACATATATATATATATATATATATGTTTATATAATATTAGCATATATATATATATGAATATATATATATATATATATATATATGTAATATGTATATAATTATATATATGTGTATACAAATATATATCTCTATATGTGTGTATGTTTGTGTGTGTCTGTGTGTGAGAAATAACAAATAATTGCTGTGTCAAATTAGGTATCAAAACAACAATGGAACCAGAACTATTATTACAACATATCAAATTTCACTGCACGTATCTTTTCTTCAAATCAATATATAATTTTTCTTTATTAGTAATGATATACAAAAGTTACTGGAAATAAAAGTACTAAATTCTTCCGAATTACTAATTCTTCTAAATTCCCTTCTCCTATGTCTTCCTCCGAAGACGACCAAGAAACAATATAAAACCATGTGAGAAACCATTGGAAGAAGTCAACGCTTTCTGAAAGAGTTCGCACAACGACAATAGTTTTAGATATAAAGATCTGGATCTAATAACAATAAGGGTAATGACCCCAGAAGGTTCTCGAGAACGACTTTTACAGCCTCAAAGAAATCACTAAAACTGGGCAAAGACATTTCAGTAAACATAAAAGGTCAGCAACAGACACTTAAGGATCTTGGTAGTTAGAAAAGTGTCTTATCTTCAAGGCGTTGGAAGCTGGGTAAAGTTTAGATTGTACGGGGCTTATGCATAATAGTTTTCCCCTTTGGGGGAGGGAAAGAAAATATATTATTCCATGGAGAGTTTGTAAAGTTAAATTTCTATAAAATCTTTCGCTGAACGGTACTTTTGTCATTACCTATGCTTCAGTAATCCTGGGCAAGATATTAAGACAAGAAAGTTACCGCAGAATTACTTGTGTGATTTTGACGAAATATCCACTACAGACAGATCCTAGGTCAATTACGATCCAGATTTGCATTTTTCGACATTTTAAAGATAACGTGAAAACAAATTGACTGATTTGGACGGAATTTTCACATTTACCTTATGCCATTGACGACGCCATTATATTTTTTAGATGATCCGGATCCGGATCTGGATTTTAAGTCCAGATTTGAATTTTACCGCCATTTTATAGATAATGTCGAAACAAATCGTCTGATTTTGACGATTGACCTTTGGCCGAGGTCAGAATTCTCTGATTGCTCTTGCTTACTCTCGTGATGTAGTACCATTTTAAGAGAACAATGAACAACCACATAAATAATATTCTTTTTCTCTCCCTCATTTCTTCATGAACTATATAGTATTTCTCTCTCTCTCTCTCTCTCTCTCTCTCTCTCTCTCTCTCTCTCTCTCTCTCTCTCTCTTCTTCTTTTTCCAAGCTTGAACCCAAAACGTAAAAATAACCTCCAGGTGAGTATTCGCTACTCAGGTTAACAGAAGTAGGTTGTATTTAAGGGAACACAACTATAAACTCCTCCTCCTCTGAGAGAGAGAGAGAGAGAGAGAGAGAGAGAGAGAGAGAGAGAGAGAGAGAGAGATGGGGTGGATACAATAGAGCTATGAGGGCTTTTGCATTCTTTTAAATAATCCTGAATGGAAGGTGTGCAGCTTAAAGGGGAAACGTAGAACACATTTGCAATTTATATAGAAAATAGGTAAATGAGTGACAGTAGTGTAAAGCAATGCATTATCCTCCGTTTTTCTGATCTATCTATCACTGCCATCATTAGCAAAGCAGTACTAGGTTGGTTTGCGGTAAGCGATCAGACAAAAGTCTCCCACCAACACCAATCTTCACTAGCTAACGTGTAGATGAAAATTGATATGTCTGAGGCCTTTGCCTCGCAGTGAAGTAGAAACTGGCATTTATTATTGCTATTATATAAGCTGATAGACTGATATCTTCCTGAACATGAAATTATTCTTTTTTTTTTTTTTTTTTTTTTTTTTTTTTTTTTTGTCTGAAACTTTGCTCGTGACAAAAAATGAAATTAATAATATCAAATTTCAGAGGCAGAACTGTAAAATGCTGCTAAAAATTTTGCTAGCTAAAATAAAGCTCAAAATATATTTTTATACATTGGCTTAGAGAATTTATCTGGTATATAAATAATCTTATAAATAGCATTTCAAATTAACATTTCTGCCCCATTTTATCATTCTATTTAACTTAAGTATCTCTTTAATATAATTTCCTAAATGCTCTTATATCATCTTTTTGAGAAATTGGAAAGTATTCCAAGTACTATTTGATATAATTACAAACCTTATTCCACCTTCATGGAGAAAGAAATTCGAGAGTATTTGATATCGGCTGATAAATCTGGCTTCTAAAATGATTCTAATTGTAAGTTTCCCCCCCTCTCTCTCTCTCTCTCTCTCTCTCTCTCTCTCTCTCTCTCTCTCTCTCTCTCCCTATATGTTTCATATCGTGGAAAGTAAATAAAATGGTTTCAATAAATTGATATAAATGGTCTTTGTGTACTCTCTGTAATGCTATACTATTATATATGTTATCCCTGTTTTTGTTATAATTTTTTAGTACATTTTACATTGATACTTTTTTAAAGTTAATTGGGTCTTTATCGTTACTATTTTTTTCTTTTGTTCCTTAACTTTCTGTGTGTGTGTGTGTGTGTGTGTGTGTGTGTGTACATTGTAATCCCTGAGATAATTCCATGTTGCCACATGATTTGTGAAAGGGAGCTCTACTAATATAATCCTCTTCGTTCCACTAGAGGAATATATCATAATATGATAGATATAGAATTGCGGGATGTTATTGAGTAAATTTATTTCCTTGAAGGTTAATATACTGAAATTTTATTATATGTATTCATGAGAAATCTTCTCGCATATGAATGAATATCCTGGAAAATAGAGAGAGAGAGAGAGAGAGAGAGAGAGAGAGAGAGAGAGAGAGAGAGAGCTATACAACTCGAATGAAAGCTTTATTGAAAGAAAAACTCGAACATTTTTCCATTATTAAAACTGCTATAGATATGTGTAGAGTAGAATATTATATGAAATCTCTATTTCTATCCTTCCTAACTTCTCATTCCTCTCATGCTTTCATAAAATCACTCCTTTTCTTTCCATCCTGATCCATTATGATTTAATATTACAATGTGTGGATTAGTAACATGGGCTCAATCTTACTTGGTTAGGAGAAATGAATCAAACTGGATTTTTGTGACCGGCATATAACATCCTGTTTTTCCAACTAGTATTGTAGGTTAACTAATACTACCACTATTACTGCTACTAATACCAATAACAATAATATTCTTTAGTAATGCCATAGTTTCTGTACCATTGTTTTCCATTGTGTTTTGGGTAAGAGCTCTCTTGCTTTAGGCTACACTCAGGTATACTGTTCGATCGTTTTCCCTATATCTGTTCCTCATTTGGCCCCTCTTTGTGCTGTTGCCCTTGAAATTATAGTTTCCTCCTTTTCCAACTAGGGTTGTAGCTTAGTTAAATATAATAATAATAATAATAATAATAATAATAATAATAATAATAATAATAATAATAATAATAATAATAACACCATGTGTGGCAATTTGCTAAAATCATGTTCCCCATCACAAACCGTACAAGCATTTGCTCTGAGGAGAGCCTCATTGATGTAGCCTACTGCAGATGCCAAGACGCGTCCTAGTCTCTCCTTCCAAAAGTGGGGAGTACTAGAATGCCCGTCAGGAAATGTATGGCCACAGAATTTAGGGTCATTGCTACTGCCTATGTGGTAACGTTCCAGGCTGGTGAACGCCAGACTAGGATTCGAATCCCATTGAAACTCGTTAGTTCCTTTGGTCCTGCAAACTCCCCTCCTCGTGAGCTAAGAATAGGGGTTTGGGGGAGCCTATATGTTTTTCTGCTGAGTCATCAGCAGCCACTGCCTAGCCCTCCTTGGTCCTAGCTAGGTGGAGAGGTGACTTAGGCTCTGATCAAATGTGTATGTGGTCAGACTCTAGGGCAATGTCCTACTCAATTGAGCAGTGTCATTGTCCCTTGCCTCCACAAATCATGAGTGGCCTTTAAACCCTTAAACGATAATGATAACAACGACAACGATGATATACTGCAATTCTACTGACACAGTTGAGAAATGTAGTTGTACTCGATCTTCTGCCTTCCACCGTTTACCTATCAATTATCTCTTCTTAGGAAAAGTTTAGGAGAAGGAAAGATTTATTTACATACTTCGTACAATAGAATTCCATTTTGCTTTGAAGGTTCATGAATTTATTGATCAGCATCTTTCTAGAAGAAAGTGACAGCAATAGAATTTTCCATCAAAATTCAGAATAACCACTCAAGCTTGGTGCTTAAAAATTCTATAAATATAGTAACTGAAAGTTTATTCTATTTAGTGATTGAAAATGGAAAAGAAAGAGAGAGAGAGAGAGAGAGAGAGAGAGAGAGAGAGAGAGAGAGAGAGAGAGAGCGCGTTACAAGGAGTTAAAGGGATTTTGGATGTCTCAGAGACTTTTTTGTCAATCCGGGGAAACTCCATTTGCTCTTGAGTAGAACGATTTTTTTATTATCATGTCTAACTTATTCTTGAGCTTGTTTACCATGTTACTGCTTACTGTTCCATGTATTGTCTATTATGTATGTAAAGAAATTACCCCATTGAAGAGAGAGAGAGAGAGAGAGAGAGAGAGAGAGAGAGAGAGAGAGAGAGAGCCTGCACTTGCACGCGAACGCTCAGACCAATGCACCTTCACATAAACGCAAATATTGAATTCCATTGTGAAACATATCAGGAAGATGAAGATATGATCCACCATCAGCTGAGTAAACTGAAATATCATTTGATTAGTGACAAGTACAAGGGAATAAACTGGATAAAAGAATAAAGTGATTTGTTCAATAACATTATTGATTGCTGTATCAAAATGCTATTTGGCGTTGGAAAAAAATATTGTTAGTCCCCAAAAGACTCTCTCTCTCTCTCTCTCTCTCTCTCTCTCTCTCTCCTCTCACACACAAAACACGGATGTTAAACACATCTCCCCTATATAATTAAAATGCACGTGTCTATAAATATAGACATGTATATATATATATATATATATATATATTATATATATATATATATATATATATGTATATATACATATATATATATATATATATATACATATATATATATATATATATATATGTATATATATATATATATATATGTATATATATATATATATATATATTCATATGTTTATTCATTTTCATTATACATATACATATATATATATATATATATATACATATATATATATATATATATTTGTATATATACATATATATATATATATATATATTTGTATATATACACACACACATATATATATATATATATATATGTGTGTGTGTGTGTGTGTATGTATAATGAAAATGAATAAGCATATATATATATATATATATATACATGTATATATTTATAGACACGTGCACTTAATTATATGGGGGAGATGTGTTTAACATCCGTGTTTTGTGTGTATATATATATATATATATATATATGATGCGGCGTGTGTACACTATACACAGTATGCTGATTATATTCTGATATATTAATCACCAGTAACATTTTACAGTATATACCGGTTCTACATAAAAGGGTATAAAGCTCTTAAAGTTCTAGGTCTATTTTTCCCACTTTGATTGTAAATCCTTTTCTATTCAAACAATTCTTCTTCACCTAAGGGGTTAACTACTGCACTGTAGGTAGTCAATGGCCTATTTATCTTGACAGTGGTAGCAGAGACTCTTTAGCTATGATAGGCCGCTCCTCTAGGAGAAGAACACTCCAAAAATAAACCATTGTTCTCTAGTCTTTGGCAGTCCCATAGCGTCTGTACTGTGGTCTTCCACTGTCTTAGGTTAAGTTCTCTTGCTTGAAGGTATACTCGGCCACGTTATTCTATCTTATATCTTTTCCTCTTGCTGTGTTAGTTTTTTATAGTTTATATAAGAAATGTTTTTTCAGTATTGTTACTGCTCTTGAAATATTTTAGTTTTCACTTGGCTCTTTATTTTCTACTGGAGCCCCTCGGCTTATATCATCGTGCTTTTCCAACTAGGGTTGTAGCTTAACAAGTAATAATAATAATAATAATAATAATAATAATAATAATAATAATAATAATAATAATAATAATAATAATAATAATAACTTCCAATGATTAGGCCCGATTATCTGACATACAATATCAGCTTACTCTATTTAGCCTCTTAATAATTCTAATGATAATAATAATCATTTTCATAATCTCATTGATAAGGATACTGATTTTAATGATATTAATAATAGCAATAATTCAAAAAAATTATTTGGTATTAATAATTTTAATGTTTTTGATAATTATTATGATATTAATAATTTTTTTATATTTTTATAATATTAATAATTTTTGTATATTTTTATAACATTAATCATTTTTGTATATTTTTAGAATAATCATTTTGATGATTTTGATAATTTCTACAGATACAATTAGTGCAGTACTTTCAATCGCAATCGGGGAAATTGCCAAGAGAACAGAAAACAGAACGAAAAGATTGTTCTTCATGTATGATCTAGTGACATCGGAAGGCTCTTGCCCTCATATTGTTGTCAAGTAACTTATTTTCAAAATCAAAATACTCTATAGATATCTATCCAGTTTATTCGTGATAATATTGAAAGAGGATAATGTCATTTGGAGGTCTGTACATGCAGTTATGTTTTCCAATAACTTGCGGATTATTGTGATTTTAAAGCTATTGAAATCTTTCATTTATGTTATATTATAATATTCACTAGAAATATGAGCTGTAAAGTAATTTGGATTGGATATATAGTTCTTCAAAATAATGGATAAAATTCTTTATTCTTGAATTGGGTTTTTGTTCGTTACTGGGATAAAATGGAGAGAGAGAGAGAGAGAGAGAGAGAGAGAGAGAGAGAGAGAGAGAGAGGGACCTGTTGTCTTTCTTATTGTCTAATCCGTAATCATCAATCCAGGCTTTCTTCATTCTAATAAAATTTTCCAATTTATAAATACCAATTCCCTTTATTTTCTATTTTAACCCTTTCCTTTACCCTTTTCTATCTCCTATATCCTAGTCCTTGGCGAGACGAACATTCCTTTTTAACTAGATAACATTCATAATTAACACTGTCCTTTTAACAAGTCCGAATAATATTTCTCCTTGTTAGAACCTTTTGTCCTGGGTAAATTCTATTACATTTCACATTTTGAATTTTTTGCTCAAACTGTTTTTTTTTTTTTTTTTTTTTTTTCCCTATTTTATCACTCTCTGATTGACTACATTTTTTTTTTAGATTTTCATTTGATATTCCATTGCCTCAATTGTGCCCCGTTCGTTATTGCCTACTTTTTCGTGTTGAATCTGGTTGGTATCAGAGATTCCACTCTAGGGATAATCCCCTAGTATTGGGGGATTTCCCTGAGGAATTTTGAGTATTGTGCATCCTTAGTGGTGGAGTGAGAAACAGGGAGAATAGAGGCTTCTTCAGGTTTGTATTAAATTAAACATGACAAGAAATTATAAATAATGAATAAACGAAGAACAAAGAAATAAACAGATAGCCGTCATATGTTTAACATTATACCCGTAATTCATGATGTCACAGTTACAATAATGGGTACTGAGAAATGCATTGATATCTCTCTGGGATTGCCGAGTCACATAATGAAGTTTTTTTTTTTTTTGCTCCGTAGCTCTAGAGCTCACTCAAGGAAAAATAGTATAGGAGAAGGAATAGCACTGACTATCTTCATATCAATTATGATACTAAAATTAGATATATAAAACTTATTTGTTTCATTACAAAAGTGCAAAACTTATAAAGGATTTTTCAGAGAAACGCAAGTATAACTTTAATGGATCTTGAGAGATGGTTCTACAAAAACACAAAACATCATCAATGGAAGCCAACTGAATCCTGTCTAGTATTGTCAGAACACTGTATACCAGACTTGGATAATTATCGAAACAAAATATAATTCTGTGAGGGCGATCAGTTTTACCAAGCAGGTCACAATGGTTGTTTAGCTAATGAACAGTTTATAGTTTTCGGTGAACAATGGAACGCGATCTTCGATGTAAACAAGAGATTCTTCTAAATATAGCGAACAAGGACTGGGTCGTCTCTTCTGTATGAAATAGAAGTTTCGTAGTTATTCTGCATATGATGAATATATTGTAACGAGGCATTGTGGGATACTAAAATGAGACGTGCTGTTCAATCATAATAGTCCATGAGCCAGGACCAGATTTTTCTCTAATTGGTACCACCCAGGGTGGCAAATCCTAGTGTTGATTTTTAGAAAGATACATACCTACCGCTAATATTTTCATGTGATAACCATTGCTGTGTGGTAGCTTAAGTATGGTTATGAGCCGTTAAATAATATCACCCTGTTAACTCAAAACCTTGGACTTTTCCCCTCAAGTTGGTAATACCTAGTTTATATATTTCTATTGACTATATATCAGGTATTGGCTACATGTATTTGTGTATTTATAAAGAAACTAGACCCCTACTATGAGATTCAGGGCCTCTGTAACACGTTTTTTTGGACTTTGCTCCTTATCAAAGCATCGGGTGTAGCTGAAAGTTGACATATGTATATTTTACAACCACACAAAAATTTTGTCGGCATTATCAATAACCTAAACCCGATGGTTTTAATTTTTATAGAGTAAAAATGATCCAGCCAACGCCATGGCCAGTGATACCGAGCCAAGAGTCGAAAACATTCATTACGTAAGCAATGTAAACACCTTTGGACAAAATTTTGCCCCGCCCATCCACCAGACACCCATTCACCTTCTTCCATCTGCTCTGAAACCCATAACAGTCAAGAATGGCTAACAGGATTTGGAATTGCCCCCGTGGTTGCAAACCTGCATTTGTCTTACGACTTGCAACTTTATACAGTCATGAGAAAGCCCTTGGCCATATCTATTATAGCCCGAATAGGTAATTATTCAGTTTCTAGTTTAAATCCAATGTTTATGGTCTGATTTGTATTTAGTGTAACATGATTATAATACTTGTAATGTCATTCAGGCTTTTGAACATTTCCATTAACTATTCACTATGCCACCAAGAGAGAGAGAGAGAGAGAGAGAGAGAGAGAGAGAGAGAGAGAGAGAGATTGTATGTAAACAGTCTTTATATAACTTTTTTTGTTAAAATAAGATTTTTGTGCTAAAATCTCATTCAGACCAACGGATCATCCGATATAATTTTTTTCTTCTTCTTAGGCCGTTTTGGGCATGACTGCATTTTGTAAATAAATCATGAATAGTTTTTGGAGTTTTATTTGTACATCTAATGGGAATCTATAGAAGTAAAGTGAACATAATTCATTTATCCTTTAAAATATTTACTACATGTAGCAAAACAAATAGTAGTAAAGATGATAATGCAATGAAGGAATGATACCATACTTTATCTTTAGCTTCAACGTCGGCAATAACATACCCAGTTGCCATAATTTGTCAGCTTAATGAAATAACCTATCATCTAATGTTAAACTTAATTTCTGAGGAGGCCATGGCTTATTGCACTGTGAAAAAAACATGACAAAGACTTTATGAATGGCGGAACAATACATAGATGTGGGTGGGGTATCAGTGCTGGCGTAGTAATACTACTGTAGCAGTACTGCCGCAACAGTAGTATGCATGAATTAAACCTTTAGGCCAACTACTGGGATCATTGAGGATCATTTAGCACTTCTTACAACTACTCGAGAAATGAGTTTTTATAGCCAGAATTTGAATTTTCTGATCCAACAATGCCCACGATAGCCTTCAGTGTTATCCTGATTCATAACGAGGCCAAAGTGGGTGGAGTCTCATGAAGTCATCATTCTGACGATAATTATTGGTGAAGGTTTAAAGCGAAAATACGGTACCGGCTATCTTTTTTTTTTTTTTTTACCGTAAATAGGTAGGTAGATAGACAATGAATAAAAATTGCTTGACATTGGATATAGCAGTTATCAAATCAAGCTGGTCTACTACGTTTTTGAAAATTACCAACTATTCCATACACTTTGTCAATCTGATTGTGACCTATAAAGTAGACTGTAATTTCTTAGGAAACTTATTTTGGGAGTTAGACAAATAATCGAAGTGTTTTTGTATTTATTAACATATTTTGTTTGTTTGTTCATTATGACAATTCTCTGTGGAGAGGTTTCAGAGTTCATAAAAGTGGACTGCTTTGCTTTTATTTACACTTTTGTGTTATTGTTGGCAGAGGTATAGCCTTCGTTACGTATAACCAATCATCGATCGAGAAAGAGAGAAGAAATGCCGTCATAAGTTACGTAACGAGTGCGTTCGAAACCTTTTCTCTGAGTAAGTTGGCCCGTCTTCAAAAATCGTCACTTTTACTTAATAAAGTACCAAATTTATTCAAGCTACGTAATGCAAAATATAGTCAAAATTTATGTGTAGATAAAATGTGCATTCTGAATAAGCGTTATATTTATGAAATTCATAGAAAAAAAGTTATTGCGAAAAAACCGTGTTACAGGGGCCCTGAATCTCATAGTAGATACCTAATAATATTGGTTCTGTGTCATGTTTTGGTGTTGTTTTTTAGGTAAAACAGCCCAAGAGGAAAAATTAGGGGGTGGGGCAAGTTCTTGTCCCACAAAATTTAAACAATACACTTCAGATGCTTCACATCCTATTTGGCTGCTTAAGGCATGATCAGACAACATTTCAAGGACTTACTTGTCAATATGAGAGACACATTTGTAACAGTAACTGCTGTTTCCTTGAAAATTAAAAATAAAATTAGAAATATTAGTCGGTTCTGGTCCGATCCGCATACCAACTTCGCCGTGCAATTTTACTAGTTGCGTTTTTACATCTGCCTTATTAACTAGCATAATACACTGAAACAGACTACTCTATGTATACATAGAAGGGAAGACAAAATCAAAACCACAAACTATACCATGTGCCTTTTTATGTGGTATAAAAGAATGCATACATAATATCACTATAGGAAGCAGATAGGGAATAGTGTTATTGTTCAAGCAGAGGTTATTTACGCAGGCCCATTGTATACCATAAGCAAGCTATAGGCACAACAGTATAGCTTCATGTTCTTGTTAACTTTATGGGGTTTTTTTGTAGAGATATCGACAAAAATATCAGTTTTAATCATTTTTATCATCATCATAATCATCGTCCGAGTCATCCAGGTCAACTTCAACATCTGCTTCTTCGATGTTCTGAGTGGAACATGTTTGAAACCTACACATATCAGTACACTTTAGTCCATTTGTCAGGCATGTACAGCCTGGAAGTTTACATTCACGAACACACTGGCAAGACATTAGTTGCAACACAGCACCTGGTGCCGGTGATCCTTTCATCCATTCTATGGTGAGAATCCCATCGTCTGAGGTCCACCCATGGCCGTTTGGATTTGGAACTGCTGGCTTGCTACTAAGTGAGCGCCTCCAAACAGCTGCTTGATAGTTAGCCCTCTGAACGTGCATGTAGAGACAGTCCATGCATGGTGGAAGCTGGCTAGACTCCACCTTTCCACGTTTCGCACAGAAGATATGATAACGCAGCTCATTGACATCACAGTTGGTGGAGTGAGATGCATACATTCGACAAACAGTCTTCAAGCTGTTCAAACAGTTCTGATGATACATCCCATGCTTCACCAAGGCTTTGACAGACATCTTCTCCAATAGCACTTGCAAGTTTTTATACATCTATATATCGAGTTACTTGTCCCGCACTTCTGATATTATGGGCATTGTATCACACTACTGAACGAAAGACTCAGTATGAGGACATCAGTATCTTCTGCAGTGATAATGACAGATCTATATTCATCATCAGATGCATGCTTGGCATGTAATAAGACACTTGTATCAACTTCCTCTTGTGTTGAGATCAGCGATTCAATCGCACTGAAGTTATCTTTGGTCAGCAGATAACACTTTTCCCCACAGGTTGTATATAGATACTTATCATTCACCTTAATTCTATTTGCAGGCTGCTTCCATTGCTCTACAAAAAAAACTCTATAAGACGCATTTTGTTTTCAGATCTGCACAGAAACTTTCTCCATTGAAGAATGGAATGACCAGGTGCAATGTTCTTCCACTGTGTGGCACCAGCAAAACCTCTGTTACACTTTTCTGCATTTTTTATTGATGTTTCCCAATACACATCAAACACGATATCAATTCGTTTCCTGTGGGCACTTTCTCGAAAAAACTGAGCAAGCACAGAAACGGCAAGCTGTGCGAAGGTTTTTCCATCACTTTTCATTTTCTGAAGCAGGCTCATTCCATCAATTATACATGCTGATGACTCTGGCATAGTTTCAGCTGATGCGATATTCTTTTCCAATTCCCGGGCAAGTACGGCTTTGTTTGTTTTTCGCAAAGTTCCATCAGTATTTGACAGAGCCCATGGCAAAGGCCCTAGTGAATGTGCAAGAACATCTTTGATGCACAGTTGTTTATTTTCAGCGACAATTATCATATGACCAAACAAGTTTTTGTCTGCCTTCATAATCACTTCCTTATTGGCTGTCTTATTGCTGTGTTGCTTTTTCTTTATATGTGAGAAACTTTTCAGATTCCGCTTCTTCATTGTATCATGGAATTTAGTTGAGGGCGGATGAGTCTCCAAACAATCCTCCTTAAATGTCTTGTAGGCTTCTTCTCCAACACTATGAGCTCTGAGAAGGTCACTTTCTATATCAGGTGGTACCAGGACATCCGAAGACAAGCAGACCAAATCTTTTTGACCTTTACTTATTGGATCTATCCAAATTTTTTCCATTAGTTCTACACAGGCTTTCACGTCAGCTTCATCTTTTTTAATTCTAGGCATATGTAAGTCTGAATGACAGACCTTTGAGCAAGAATCGTTACCTACCATGTGCCTTAGCTGCCTCAGATATAAACTCCTGTATTCTGACGTAAGGTAGTATATGCTGACGGCCTCAAGCTTAAGACTGAATCCTTTGGTCCACCCAGAGGTTTCTTCGATGGTTTTATCCACTGGAATTTTTCCAATGGGATTTTTGGACCCAAGCTGAACTGAGAAATCACCTTGAATAAAATGTTCATAGACATCTGGTTGGAAGTGAATATATATTCTTTATTCTAAATATATCTTACACAGTCAAACATATCTAACTTAAATAGCCTTAACACGTGTAAACTCAATAAGGTGTAATAATATTCAATAATAATCATGATACGGTACATAATTTTAGTTATGTACAAGATTCCATCAGCATCAATATGATTTAGGAGTAAGTGACTTAAACTAACTGACTTCAAAGGAAACGCTGAAAAGAGTAAAGATTGCACATTATGATTGAGAATCTTACCTACAGCATCTACTTCTTAGCATTCCGGAAAAAAAATGAAAATTCTGAAAGGAATATCTTTAAAAATGTCTTCAACTGCTGCAAATCTGAGTAAAACTCAATTTAAATACAGTAGTCTTATCTTCTAACATTATCGTGGGTTTACACACCAATTATTGACAGAAAACCCCCACTTTTACAACAAATTACAAAGGTTGTAAAAATAAAATAAACTAAAATAAATAAAAACAAATAAAAAATAATAGCGAAAACTTTGAGTGGCCTAAAAATATATTAAGCTACTCCGTTGAAGAGGTTATCACATTTAAATGTACTTATAGGGACCCAATCAACAAATTGGTACAAAAAAAGTTTTGCCACCCGAGGTGGTACCGATATCTTGTCTGGCTCATGGACTATAAGTCTTATCTCTTTTAAGTGGGATCCTTTTATTAGCATGTTTCACTTTTAAAGAAGACGCTAAATTCGTCAATGACCCCATTAAGGAATATCGTCATAGCCTGGTTAGGCGAAGTACAACACACGTAACTTAGTTTTAATGTTGCGGATCAATCGGGTGAAATGTTGATAAGTATGAATTCCGACAGTCTTGTTAGATGGTGATTCTTTTTATTAAGAGGAATTTTTATTTCAGAGAACGTACCACAGAAAAAAAAAACACTGAAATGATACAGTAGTTTTTTCTTCCTTTCCCGTTATATATGGAAAATGTAATCTCCCCTATACATATTAAGTGGCTACGAATCGTTAAGAATATATATATATATATATATATATATATATATATATATATATATATATATATATATATATATATATATATATATATATATATATATATATATATATATATATATATATATATATATATATCGGTATATGTCTTTCCTGTCACTTTCAGTGGCATCGCTAAATGTAGGATTATTTGGTCTCTCTCTCTCTCCATCCCCCAGGTAGGGGGAGTGTGAGTAGTCATACCCTGGTGAGAAGGAGTACCCCTAGAGGTACACTCGGAAACCACAATCTCACACAAATTGCACACACACACACACACACACACACACACACACACACACACACACACACACACACACACACACACACTTAAACATATTAATTTCTGCCCTTTCTTTAACTACTGTACTTTCAAAAAAAAATTTCCAATGTCAGTGCTTTGCTTAACTTAATTTTCTTATTTTTCCTCTATTCTCACTTATATATTCCCATTCTTTCTTGTTTCATCAGGCGACAAACATAAAGCAGCTTATCCACACTATCTCATAATCAGCAGCATAGATATGACTTCAATCGACATAAAGGTCTTTTAATAGCATTGCTGTGATTTTACGACTTTTCTTCCCATTTCTTCTCCCCCGTTCCTAGCCTCCTCCCAACCACCCATCTCCCCATTTTCCTCTCTCTACTACATAACACCCCCTCCCTCTCTCTTTAGCAACACCCCTCCCCCTCCTGTCTGTAGGAGAAAGAAGGTAGTTTCTTGTAGCTGTTGGTTGAATAAATTTATTTCAGTTATAGTTTTAAATTTACTTTTCCCAATTAAACGTCGATTCGTTTTTTCTTTTAGTCTTTCCAGTAGATGAAACCCCATTTGATTTCTTTTTTCTTTTTGATGTTTCCTTATCACTATAGTAATATTGTTCAAATTAAGTGTTCATTCATTTTATTTTAGTTTTTCCAGAAGTTGAAAGCGTATTTTATTCTATTTTTATTTTTTTTAATATTTTCCTTATCACTGTAGTAATATTATTGATGTGAGGAGGACCTGAAATATGATAGGTTTTGCGCGGTGTGTTCTCATGAAAAATGGTTAAAATTAGTTGAATACAACCCGTAAAAGTAATAAAATCTGTTTGCAATATGAAAATGAATTATGTGGATAGCGATAAATCTTCAGTTTATTGTTATATATATATATATATATATATATATATATATATATATATATATATATATATATATATATATATATATATATATATATATATATATATATATATATATATATATATATATATGCATATGTATATATAAATATATATACATATAAAACGGATTTTGAGCGAAGCGAAAAATCTATTTTTGGGTGAGATAGCCATGTCGTCCTGATGGACGTTCCTATAGGGTAGCTTCCTAGGGTATATTACAACTACGGCGATATTCCCAGAGAATTTACCTTAAGGTACCAGAATTCTAACTCCTGGAGCGAGTATCCCTCGTGAAAGGGATATCGCGACATATCAGAGGACGTATTCTAGACACGTCACATGGCAATCTACGACCTGAACAGAGATTTCGTCTCGTAGGAGGGAGATTGACGAGATACGAATTCGGGAAAGAAAAAGGGGAGCCGCTCCCAAGGCTTCCCTATCCCCCGATTCGTATGCGTGCCTGGCGCCAATCCTGGCGCCATCTGTATTCCTTGTAGCGTACACGAGGTGCTACAGATACTGTATGTAGGGAGGGGTCCTACAGCCCTTTCTTAGAAAGGCAAGGGCGGGTCCATCAGGACGACATGGCTATCTCACCCAAAAATAGATTTTTCGCTTCGCTCAAAATCCGTTTTTTGGGCTCAAGCCATGTCGTCCTGATGGAAGTGTACCAGAGCATTACTGTATCTGTGGATTCTCAGAACGTGCCGTACTCCCCGGAGGTATTTATTCTCAGTCGACTAGACCTAGAGACCTAAGATGTTACCGTTATACATCTTTTCAACTAACTATAAACTATGTTAGAGCTTCCTGCCCCCTACAGGGAAGAGTCCTACTAGACTCTGGAAAGTCTCGAAGAGTACATATATCTATGTATGAATACCAGGCAAGCTAATATAGTGGTCTCGCCCTATATTAAGTAAAGCATAGTTTGTATAGAACCACTGCGTCAATATATTGACCAGTAATCCGCACAATACTTGTATTGGACAAAGGTTTATATCCGCATAGGAAAAAACTAAAAAACCGCCCTTGTCCCTTTATGGGACGGAGTCCTCCCATTAGGGGACTTACATAAACCAATGCAACATAGCTTGCATAACAGAACAATTCTATCAGAATTATCCCAGATAAGATACATAGAATTAAAATGCTCAATTATACCAATAAATTGACACAGGTGAAAGAGACGCAAGGTTCTCAAGAACAAGTTTATTGACAGATAATAAACAGACAGGTTAACAACAAATATATATATTTATATAAAAGAGGGTAACCCAAAACTTTAAGCATAAGTATGATAGTAAACAGAACTTGTTTATCTGAAAGAAAAACCATTAAACACCACTTTAATAAGATACCAAGGTATCAAGTCATAAAAAATCTGTATTACAAATCAATCACATTAGCGTTAGAAACGCTTGGCACACATGTCTGAACTTATGCTAGGTTCACCTTTGAAAGAAGGAACAGTCTATATGGGCACTTGGTGCCCTCATTTAGTTTGTAGTACAGTATGTACCTACACACTCACCCTGGACTTAATCGTCCCAATTAAGACCACTGTTCCTCGCAGAGTTAAACAGTAGGGTTAACTACACGACCCACTGCTACCACAGATCTCTTAAGTTCCTCTACTTGCTTCGCATAGTGGCGAAAGAACACCCTGGAAGACTTCCAGCCCGTGTATGAACGGAGATGTTCAAAATCCATACAATTAAAGAAATTTAGGGATGAGGCAACTTTCCTCGGATCGTGACCTGCGGGTGTACTGTCAGGATCCGCTCTGCGAATAAAATATGTCATTTTCGCTCTGAGTTGATTCAGAGATAAATTTGAGCCTGATGTTTCTCCCCTGAATAGTTGACCACCCTTGAAGTCTGAAGTTCTACGAAGATAGACCTTTAGCCATTCTACTGGACATAGAGATGCATCTTCTTTCAGAGGGCAGATTCTCCAGGGACCCCACCTGTTGGTGGGTAACTCATTCTTGGCGAGAAACGTAGGATCCGGAAACAGGTTCAGCTCCCCTCCATCCAGGAACTGAACACGACCTGCCTCTCTCGAGAGGGCTACGATCTCACTAACCCTGGCCCCGGACGCGAGTGCAAATAGGAAAATAACTTTTTGCGTCAAATCCTTTAACGCACATTCTTCATTGCTCAACAGGGAGGCGAAATGAAGTCGAGACTTTTTCTTGTTGATCTTGAAGCCTAGGTACTCTAGGAACTGGATCACCTGACTGGAAGCTTGTAAGCATTCGGTCTCGGATGCTGCCCACACCAGCCAGTCGTCCAGGTAGGCTACTACCTGAATTCCCTTTAGGCGTAATTGTTTGAGAGCTGCGCTCGCAAGCTTCGTGAAAATCCTTGGGGCTATGTTTAGCCCGAATGGCATGGCTCTGAAGGCGTACAGTTTCCGTTGTAGCCTGAACCCTAGGTAGGGGGAGAGTCGACGGCTGATTGGAATGTGCCAATAGGCGTCTGACAAGTCTATAGAGACTGAGTATGCCCTCTTGGGCAGTAAGGTCCTTATGTGTTGCAGTGTTAGCATCTTGAATTTGCAATTCACTATGAACTTGTTGAGTGGTGACAAGTCCAGAATGACTCTGAGCTTTTCCGAGTCTTTCTTGGGAACACAAAACAGCCTCCCTTGGAATTTGATGGACTTCACCTTTCGGATCACATTTTTCTCCAACAGTTCTTGAACGTACTCCTCCAAAACGGGGGTGGAGTGTTGGAAAAACCGAAGGCATGGGGGTGGAGTGCTGTACCAGCTCCAACCCAGTCCATTCTTGAGTAGGCTTTGGGCCCAGGGATCGAAGGTCCAGCGATCCCAAAATTTCATCAGTCTCCCTCCTACCGGTATCATTTCACTTGGACTGCCGTCCTGAGGTCTTGCCTCCCTGACCACGACCACCTCTGAATCCCCTTCCCCTTGAGGGGCGCCTAGACGAGCCTCTGGCTGCTCCTCTAGGTTTTGCACGAAAGGAAGAAGACTGTCCTTCGAACGTTGGGGCGAATGTGGTTGACTGACCTGGCACAGCCTGGGGTACCCACTGAAAGGCAGTTGGGGTTTGTGCCACCATCTGGGGCACTGGAGGCAAAGGCAATTGCAGTTTCTGTTGCTGTCTATAAGGCTTGGCTGGCCGAAATGGTAGCCTAGTCTTCATATTCTTCCTCTTTGGTTGAGGACCCTCATCCGGGGAAAATTTTCTTTTGATAGCCAGGCCCCACTTCTGGAGAAGGTTTCTATTCTCCACGGCGGCCTTATCAACAACCTCTTTGACCACATCGGTAGGGAAAAGGTCTTTTCCCCAAATGTTGGAGGAGATTAATTTCCTTGGTTCGTGTCTCACCAAGCCCTGGCGAACACGACCTCCCTGCAAGCTCTCCTTGCCTTGATGAAGCCATAAAGGTCCTTCGTCACTGTGGCTAGGTGAGACTTAGCCACTACCATGAACATTTCATGGACCTTAGGGTCACTTGCCATTGTCTCAAGAGTGGTCGGATGAGACATTGAGGCAGCCAGTCTTTCTTTGGTCTCGAACTCTCTTCGTAAAAGAGATTCGGGCAGCTTGGGGAGGTTCTCGCCGAATTGCCGTCCGGCAATATCAGCCTCCAACTTTCCCACTGAGAATTTCAGATGGACATCCTTCCAGTCTTTGTGGTCCATAGGCAGAGCCAGCGACAAGGGTTTACACTCCTCCAGGGAGGGGCAAGGCTTGCCGGCCTCGACTGCCTTTAGGACAGCCGCAAACCCTTTTTGTAAAAAGGGGAAGGCTCTATCAGGAGAGGACACAAAAGAAGGGAGCTTCTTGCTCAATGCAGCTACCTTCGAATTCGAGAAGCCCCTCTCTTTCATCGAGGATGAAAGTAGGGCTTGAGCCTTAGCGTGGTCCATAATAATGACCTCCTTCGGCTCTGTCTCCTCCCTTGAAGCTGGTTCTTTTCTCAGCCAGACATAGCAGTCCGGATATGATGCCTTGCTGGGCCAGAATTCTACCTCCTCTAGGGGAACTGAACCCAGCTTATCCGAGATGACGATCTTACCAGTCGTCATCGGCATGTGCTCAGCATACCTCCATGGGTTAGCATCTGAGCATATGGGAAGGTCTTTCACATTGAGCCTTTTCTGGGGCCCATGTGATTCTGCTAGGGACTGCATACGCAGTTCCATTGCAGCCGCCTTCTCCTGATTCTCCTTCTGCATTTGTTGGATCATTCCAACAATCGAAGAGAGGGCCTGTCCCAGTTCTACTGGGAGACCAGCCGATGTTGAGGGGATGGGCTCCGGCATCTGGAACGGAGTAGCCGACACCTCGTCGACCCCATCCTCTACGACATCCGGGGTTTGAAATTGATCCTGACCTTCTGACAGGAGGTCTTCTTCCAAACCTTCGTCCAGGTCAGACATCCTGTCACACAACTGGATGTCTTGCATCGCATCTGCGACTTCCTCGTCCACCTGGACTTGATCTTGAGTGATCTCCTCTTGAGGCTGGGGAATCACTGCCTCAGCTGATGCCTGGGGAAAAAGATACGCCCTCATCTTCTCACTTGGAAGATAAGGGCCAGAGGTGTTCTTCTTGAAGCCCCTTACCCAAGTACGAAGCTTTTCCCTAGCTATATCCCTTGATTCCGCCGTTCTAGGGGAATCAAAAGCCTCAGTAATCAGGTTAGTGTATACAGTACATACCTGAGGGTCCCAATACTGGAGATCATCCTTGGAGACAGCGCATGCTGCGTGTCTCCTACAACACTCATGTCCGCAGAGGTTCTTGCTGCGGACATTGCAGAAAACATTTCCGCACTTCGGAGGGTCCTCCTGTAAAGAGAAAAAATTTCCATGAGTATCAAGTGAACTATGTATCACTGGATATGCATAGTATAGCATAACAATTCATAAAGGAAAGACACACACTTGTGTTTCCCTCACAACCCATTGTTGCAGCCTTCCAGATAATAAAATCAAAATGGTTTATCTCTACTAGAGTAACCAATGCAAAGTTTCCAGAGGAAACAGGTGGAGCTCACACCTAGGCAATGATTTTAAAATCCTGGATAATAGACGGGGAAGAACTCTGCTTCCTGTCTGAGGGCAACAGCAAAGGGCTGTGCAAGAAAACACAATAGTGTTAGAAGATACAGTGCTGTACCTAAACTTTTACTATAGTTTTCTTCTTACTGTATATGCTATACAGAAGAATGCTAGTACAGTATAGGAGGATGTGTGCCGGCCTGCCTTTGCCGGCCGGCACACATCACAACTAGCTTTAAAGTATACTACTTAACAGCTATAGGGTGGCAGCACTCTGGTTCAAATGCCTGTGCCGGCGGCAGCAGCTGCCGGCCAGCAACAGCCAGTGTTGGCCGGCAATGACTGCCGGCCAGCAACTACACAAGGTAGTACCCAGCTGCCGGCCACACTCTTGGTGACCGGCAGACAAGGACTGACATAAGCCGGCCGGCAAAGGTACAAGACCGATGCCAGCCGGCAGCAAAAGAACCAGAAGACTACACCTGCCCGGCTGCCGGCCTCATAGGTCGTCAGCCGGCCTCATAGGCCGGCAGCCGGGACAGGTACAGCACTAGAAGAAAATAGAATGGATGCCGGGATAAGAGTGTACACAACCCCCCGAGCCCGGCAACCGAAAGAGTGCATATAAGGAAGGGGAGAAACTTAATTCAGGCTTCCTTGACCAATGCCGTCCGGCTCTGCCGGCAGGCATGGATGAGGGACCAAGAGAGGTCCGGGCAGCACTCGAAAACATAAGACCCTTGCCGCCCAGCATCTCTGCCGGCCTGCAATGGGCTTAGTCAATTCCACATCCCAACCTATACTAGGTCTAGAAGTAGAATGACGTACAGTACAGTAATACCCCTGCCGGCCAGCTCTGCCGGCCGGCAAGGTACAGTACAGTAATGGCTAGGCCATTACGGAGATAGAGGGGGAAGGGACAAGAGGGTCCTGCCAACCTTGCTTTAGTGACAGATCACCCGCAGCCAAGAACTTTGTCTTAGCCTAAGGGAGATCTAAGGGAAAGGGCCAGCAATACTTGCCAGCTTCCAGAGCACCAAAGCAAGGAAGGCGTTGCTACTCCCAAGGGAAGATTTTATCCTCCCCCGAGAACAGCAACAGGGCTTAGTCTGGTCAATCACAAAAGAAGGAATCATAACTTACAGAAACCTTCGATAGTGACCTAAGGGAGCTAAGCTCCCTTTGTAAGTGTTAGGTCAGCGAGGGGGACTCTGCCCCAAGCCAGACAACACGGACTCAGACTAAAAACTCTGTTGTTCTGTCCCTCTTTGAACCAGACTTTGCTGGAACAGGAAGGTACAGTAACACCCTAGTATAGTTTTATCGAAAATAAATTCGGAAAAAACCACTTAGGGATAAGCCCAAGGCTTAAACAGAGGGAAAGGGATTGCATACCTTCTCCGAAGAAAAGAAAGCAACCGGGGAGAATGATAAAGTATACTAAGGCTCCATAAGCAGTTAGCCTAGGCACCAAGAGAATCGATTACCTAATTCACCGAAACTCTCAATTATACAATCTTGGAAAAATTCCACACAGTCTAAAATGTATAAAATATAGCCTAAAGCTTCAATAAAATTTTAATTACACGCGGAAAAACCAAAATCATGCATTAAGTACTAGGACCAAACGACTAGGCTACCTGGCCTAGCGTAGGCCAGAATGGCGAATACTTCGGCAAATAATACTAAGCACGAAAGGAAATCCTATGTAACGCTAAATAGCTAAAATTTATTAAGCAAAACAACCAGGAATGTCACTCTGACTAACTAATTTATACCTAGCGAGTGACAGTGTCCAGGACACCTCTGGTAGGCAACGGCTCTTGTATCAAAGATTAATCCTATTAATCACTCAAAATTTTACCAAGAGCCTACATTTATACATAACAGACACTATACTCAACTTATCCGAGGCCAACGAAGACGGAGAAGCCATGAAAAGCTGAATAAATCCAAGATTTGCGAGAAAAACAGGAAAAAACACCGAGTTGTTAAGCTACGCAAAAAGGAATACAGATCGCGCCAGGATTGGCGCCAGGCACGCATACGAATCGGGGGATAGGGAAGCCTTGGGAGCGGCTCCCCTTTTTCTTTCCCGAATTCGTATCTCGTCAATCTCCCTCCTACGAGACGAAATCTCTGTTCAGGTCGTAGATTGCCATGTGACGTGTCTAGAATACGTCCTCTGATATGTCGCGATATCCCTTTCACGAGGGATACTCGCTCCAGGAGTTAGAATTCTGGTACCTTAAGGTAAATTCTCTGGGAATATCGCCGTAGTTGTAATATACC